>NC_083569.1:118379487-118384487 GCF_027579695.1 Neoarius graeffei | reverse complement strand
CTCTTCACCACCCAAATTGGAACGAGCCCACCGGATTTCACTACGGAAACCTACAAAAGGCAAGCAGCTGAGTCCGAGACCCATAATCGTCGCCTTCCTCAGCTTTCAAGACCGTGAGCGAGTTCTGAACTGGGCAAGGCAGAACGAAGTGATATACGAGGAACAAACCCTGAGATTCTACCCTGATCTTAGCGCTCATCTCTCAAGAAAGCGTGCAGCTTTTAAGAACGTCAAAGCGGCCCTTTACAAGATGGGAATTAAGTTCAACCTACTCTACCCTGCCCGTCTCCGCGTTAATTACGGAAGGGAAACACTACTGTTTGAGACACCCGCGGAGGCTGGGACATTCTACTCTCAGAAGATTGAGGGAAGCCCAGGCATTCTGACTGAGGAGAACTTGGATGGTCCAGCTGAGGAACAGGAGTAATAACGCAACATACATTTCCAGCAATGGGTAAAGTAGCCTACGAACTGTTAAGGCATGCTTCGGTGGACACTGTTCTTGGTTCGCTATCTTTGAGCTTAAGTTTATTATTCACTCGTTCATTCAATAGTGAACAAATATTTCAGGTTATAGGTGGAGTTCCCCCCTATTTTTTCTTTATGTCATTACTCAGGAGCTCTCTTGAGAGCGAGGTTACTGAACGAAAGTGAGTTTTTGGAAGTGTTTAGAAGAGGGACGAATCCTGCGTGCTGCTAGTTTAGCAGAGATAGGAGGGGTTGTGTTTTTTGGGGATGAATGGGTAGACTGGACCTTTTATTTTATTTGTATTCTTGCTGATTGTCAGCTTTTTGCTTTTCATGATGTACCTTTAACTTTAATGGTGTTGGATAGAGGTATGACTGACTTTTGGTATGTACAGGGATACAGGCTAATATTATGTGCATCAGTGTGTCTAATGTGTGGCTATGGCTAATAATAGTGCAAATAATGCTGGTTCAGCCATGAGGTTTACATCTTGGAACGTTAAAGGCCTCAATGGTCCTGTTAAAAGAGGTAGAATACTTTCTCATATTAAAAATCTGAAAACAGATATCGCTTTTCTCCAGGAAACACACTTAAGCAATTCAGACCAACTGCGTTTAAAGAAACACAGGGTGGGCCAAATATTTCATTCTAGTTTTAACAGTAAAGCAAGGGGTACAGCAATAATAATGCATAAAAAAATTCAGTTCATCACTTCCAGCTTCATTTCTGACCCACAAGGCCGGTATGTTATAGTATCAGGGACAATTTATCACACTCCTGTCTTATTGGTAAATATTTATGCTCCTAATTGGGATGATGTGGGATTCGTGCAAAAGGTTGTCTCTCAGCTACCTGACCTTGACGCTAACCTGTTGATTTTGGGGGGAGATTTTAATTGCGTAATGGATCCTAATTTGGAC
Organism: Neoarius graeffei; assembly: GCF_027579695.1. Lineage (NCBI taxonomy): Eukaryota > Metazoa > Chordata > Actinopteri > Siluriformes > Ariidae > Neoarius > Neoarius graeffei. The sequence continues at coordinate 118,383,098 of NC_083569.1, read as the reverse complement.
CGGTCGAATCCCAAAGCGCAGACTCTCTCTAAAATGGCTGGTAGGTTCTCAGAATTTTTCAGCCATGCAGCATGTGTGGATCCATGGCGACATTTCAATCCCCATAGTAAGGCATTTTCTTTTTTTTTCAAATGTGCATCATACTTACTCTAGGATCGATTATTTTTTTATTGACAGAAGACTCTTGAATTTAGTAGAGACAGTTGAATATTCAGCCATTGTAGAATCAGACCATGCCCCTATCCTAATGAATCTCATTTTTCGCCAAAACTACAGTTGTCGGCCTCAATGGTGTTTTAATACCACACTACTGTCAGATAACACATTCTGCACTTCAATTGAAATAGCCATAAACAGATTTCTGGAAGGGTGGCACGGTGGTGTAGTGGTTAGCGCTGTCGCCTCACAGCAAGAAGGTCCGGGTTCGAGCCCCGTGGCCAGCGAGGGCCTTTCTGTGTGGAGTTTGCATGTTCTCCCCGTGTCCGCGTGGGTTTCCTCCGGGTGCTCCGGTTTCCCCCACAGTCCAAAGACATGCAGGTTAGGTTAACTGGTGACTCTAAATTGACCGTAGGTGTGAATGTGAGTGTGAATGGTTGTCTGTGTCTATGTGTCAGCCCTGTGATGACCTGGCGACTTGTCCAGGGTGTACCCCGCCTTTCGCCAGTAGTCAGCTGGGATAGGCTTCAGCTTGCCTGCGACCCTGTAGAACAGGATAAAGCGGCTAGAGATAATGAGATGAGATTTCTGGAAACTAATAAAATTGATGATGTGTCCCCATCACTGCTTTGGGAAACTCTTAAAGCTTATCTTAGAGGAGAAGTAATAGCATATTCTTCTTATATTAATAAGGAAAGAAAGAAACAAAAACAACAGTTGATTGAAGCCATATTTGAATTGGATAAGAAAAAGTCCACATCCCCAAGCGCATCACTTCATAAGGAGAGAATATCATTACAAACACAGTAAAACCTAATATCCACATCTGAAACAGAACGACTTATTATGAGATCACGAGGACTATATTATGAGCAGGGGGAAAAATCAGGGCGTCTTTTGGCACATCAACTTAAGTCTAAGTCGGCAGCACAGATTATATCAGAAATTGAAGATGAAACGGAGAGGGCCACAACAGACCCCTTAAAAATTAATCACATTTTTAAAGATTTTTATTCTGATTTGTATAGTTCAGAATCTTTGAAGGACACATCACTGTTTCATAATTTTTTCAAAAATCTAGAAGTCCCTACCTTATCTTCTAATCAGAGAGAATGTCTGGATGAACCAATTGAATTGAGGGAAGTTAGCTCTGCTATATCGGCCATGCAAAATGGAAAGTCTCCAGGGCCTGATGGCTTCCCGATCGATTTTTATAAAAAATTCTCTAAACAACTAGCCCCGCTGCTGTTAGATATGTTTGATGACGCTCTGTCAGAGGGCAAATTACCTGACTCTCTTAATGAAGCATCCATAACTCTTTTGTTAAAGCCAGGCAAGGATGCTTCTAAGTGTGGGTCATACTGACCAATATTCCTTTTAAATACAGATATTAAAATACTTTCCAAACTACTAGCTACACGTTTGGAAAAATTGCTGCCACACATCATATCACCTGACCAAACAGGTTTTATTAAAAACAGGCATTTATTTTCAAACATAAGACGTCTTTTGAATGTGCTATACAGCCCCTCATCAAACGATGTTCCAGAAATTGTGGTGTCTTTAGATGCTTTAAAAGCATTAGATCGTGTGGAATTGGATTTTCTTTTTTTTGTTCTAAAGAAATTTGGTTTTGGTAAAACATTTCTCAAGTGGATTCAACTGCTTTACTCTTCCCCCCACGCCTCAGTTATTACAAATCGCATCCGCTCCCAAAATTTTCCTCTGTCTAGGGGCACCAGACAGGGCTGCCCATTGAGCCCTTTACTATTCACACTTGCCATAGAACCATTAGCCCTGGCTCTCAAATCAGCACCCTCAATAAGAGGTATCAGAAGATGGGGATTGGAATTGAGTTTGTCATTGTACAGTATGCAGATGATTTGTTGCTTTACATATCAGATCCATTGAATTGTATTAATACAATAATTTCAGTATTGCACAATTTTGGTCAGATCTCAGGATATAAGCTTAATTTAACAAAAAGTGAATGCTTACCCATAAACAAACGAGCTATGCGAATCCCAGACCATGCTCTACCATTTCATATTTCTAGGTCAGGATTTAAATACTTAGGTATCAATATAACACCTTCATTTAATAGCCTCTTTGATGAAAATTTTGCACCACTCATGTCTAAATTGAACTCAGATTTGCAAAGATGGGATGTTCTACATCTAACCATGGCAGGCAGAGTGAACTGCATTAAAATGAATGTTTTGCCTAAATTTTTATTTTTATTTCAATGCATTCCTATTTTCTTGCCAAAGTTTTTTTTCTATAAACTTGACAAACTTATATCTATGTAGATTCATATGGAAAGGTCAAAACCCAAGAATTAAGAAGGATTTCTTACAACGATCAAGGGTGGAAGGCGGGTTGGCCTCTGCCAAACTTTAGAGTTTATTATTGGGCAACAAATTTCCACAAAATAGCATATTGGATTCAGTCTGCAGATACAGATTGGTGTGAAATAGAGTACGTCATGCACATCATCATCTCTCCTCGCTCTGGTTTCATCCAACTTTCCCATGAAGATTTCCAGGTTTACATCCAACCCAGTGGTAATATCTACATTAAAAATATGGGCTCATTTCAGAAAGCAGCATGGCCTGAGGGATACTCTTTTGACTTATACTCCACTATGTAACAATCACAACTTCTTACCAGCTAAACTTGACCACACATTTATCACATGGCATAGGAAAGGAATTAAGAGGTTTAGTGATCTGTATATTAATGGATCCTTTTCTTGTTTTGAGGATTTGTGTTCTAAATATGAGCTCCAGCAAAAGGACCTGTTTCGCTATTTTCAAGCTCGACAATTTGCTAGAAGCCACAGCCCACAATTTCCTATCCTTCCAAGTGAATCACTTTTGAACTTAATTTTGAAGGCTCCTTTTTTCTGAGGGGTTTCACTACACACTGTTACACAATCATCATGAAAACGGACATTGTCAACCTGGACAAGATAAAAAAAACTGGGAGAACGAACTTGGAGAGGAAATCTCAGAAGACACTTGGACTGGTGCTTTAAAAAAAGTGAACAGTAGCACGTCTTGTGCAAGACTAAGTTTGATTCAGTTTAAGGTTGTCCATCGCCTACACTGGAGTAGAGCAAGGATCTCTTCCATTTACCCAAATGTTGATAGTAATTGTGTCAGATATCATATTAACGTGGCAGATTTGACTCAGATGTTTTGGTCTTGCCATTTGTTAACAGGCTATTGGTCGGGTATATTTGATGTACTGTCCAAAGCTTTTGGAGTCACTCTACAGCCTTGTGCAATGATAGCATTATTTGGGGTACCGAACAAGGAAGCAAATTTAACCAAGAACCAACAGAACATTATAGCATTTGTTTCACTGCTGGCACAAAGGCGAATTTTACTTCATTGGAAGTCAGGTGCACCACCTACTGTCGCTCAGTGGTTGAAAGATGTAATGCTATTTTT
>NC_083569.1:117586987-117676987 GCF_027579695.1 Neoarius graeffei | reverse complement strand
CCCTCCCAGTCCACCAGATATTGCAACCCGCCGCGGACCCGGCGGGAGTCAAGCAGGCGATTCACAGTGAACACAGTCTGCCCCTGGAAGATGCGGGGGGGTGGGGGGTTCCTAGGGGCAGGGGCATACGTAGACGTCAGTACGGGCCGTAACAGGGAAACATGGAAAGTGGGGTTGATCCTCAGAGTCTGGGGCAACTGGAGCCGGTAGGAGACAGGGTTCACCCTGTGCACCACCTTGAAGGGGCCAATGTAGCGAGGAGCAAGCTTGCGGTTCTCCACCCGCAGTGGAAGGTCCTTAGTGGACAGCCAAACACGCTGCCCAGGGCGGAAAGCGTGTGCAGGTCTTCTATGGCGGTTGGCCTGAGTCTGGTTGGTTCTGGAGGTCTGTATGAGGGTCTTCCTGACCTTGCTCCAGGTCTTGCGACACCGTCTCACATATTGGTTGACCGAGGGCACCCCCGCGTCCTCCTCCTGGTCCGGGAACAGAGGTGGCTGGAACCCGAATTGGCACTGGAATGGCGACAGCTTGGTGGCCGATGACTGCAGGGTGTTGTGGGCGTACTCCGCCCATGGCAGCCAGGTGCTCCACGATGTCGGGTTATCCATAGCCAGGCCTCGCAGGGTGGTTTCCAGGTCCTGGTTGAGCCTCTCCGTCTGACCATTGGACTGTGGGTGAAACCCAGAGGAGAGGCTGGCAGTGGCTCCGATGACCTTGCAGAACCCGTGCCACACTCGGGAGGAGAACTGGGGCCCTCGGTCTGAGACGATGTCCTGTGGAAGACCAAAGACTCGGAAGACATGATTAAACAAAAGTTTCGCAGTTTCAAGAGCAGAGGGGAGTTTGCACAGTGGTATGAAGCGGCAGGCCTTGGAGAATCTGTCAACTAAGACCAAAATGACCGTGTTACCTTGTGACTCAGGGAGACCCGTGATAAAGTCGACTGCCACGTGGGACCAGGGACGCCGGGGAATGGTCAGAGGATGCAGGAGACCCTGGGGACGCTGTCGTGGGTTCTTGGTTCTGGTGCAAACCTCACAGGACAGGACAAATGACCTTACTTCCTTCTCCATGTTAGGCCACCAGAAGCGTCTTTTCAGGAAGTCCAGGGTCCTCCGAGCTCCCGGGTGGGCGGTGAGAGGGGAAGAGTGACCCCACTGGAGAACCTTGGCCCGGGCTTGATGTGGGACGTACAAGAGGCCTGGTGGCCCCGTCCCAGGACCGGGGTCCTGGCGTTGGGCTCGTCGGACAGCCTCCTCAATACCCCAGCGGACAGGGGCCACAATCCAGGACACAGGGATAATTGGCCCGACTTCATTCTCCCTGTTAGTGGCAGAGAACAGTCTGGACAGTGCGTCAGGTTTGGTGTTCTTGGAGCCGGGGCGGTATGAGAGGGTGAAGTCAAACCGACTGAAAAACAGGGCCCACCTAGCCTGTCGAGGGTTCAGTCTCTTGGCTTGCTGGAGGTACTCCAGGTTCTTGTGGTCAGTCCAAACCAGGAATGGATGTTGTGCTCCCTCCAGCCAGTGCCTCCACTCCTCAAGGGCCAGTTTGACCGCTAGCAGTTCTCGATCCCCCACATCGTACCGGGACTCAGCAGGACTCAGGCGGTGGGAGAAGTAAGCGCAGGGGTGCAGCTTTCCTTCCGAACGTTGAGAGAGCACCGCGCCGACACCACTGTCCGAGGCGTCCACCTCCACGATGAATGGTTGGGAGGTGTCCGGGAGAACCAGAATGGGTGCCGTGCAGAAGCGGTCCTTGAGGTCTTTGAACGCCTTTTCTGCCTGAGGAGACCAGCCATAAGATCCACCTGTCCCTTTGGTGAGGTCTGACATGGGTGCTGCCACAGAACTGAAGTTCCTGATGAACTTGCGGTAGAAGTTAGCGAATCCTAAGAACCGCTGAACCTCCTTAACGGACTTGGGAGTAGGCCAGTCCCGGACGGCCAGGGTCTTGGCAGGGTCCATTTGGAGTTGGCCTGTCCGTACAATAAATCCCAGAAAGGAGACCTCGGGAACATGAAATTCGCATTTCTGGGCCTTGGCGAACAGATTGTTCTGTAGCAGCCTCTGGAGAACCTGGCGGACATGGTGGCGGTGCTCCTGCACGGTCTTGGAAAAGATAAGGATGTCGTCGAGGTAGACAAAAACGTATAGGTTAATCATGTCCCTTAAGACGTCGTTGATTAGGGCCTGAAAAACAGCTGGTGCGTTGGTGAGTCCGAAGGGCATCACCTGGTATTCGTAGTGCCCAGACGGGGTGTTAAAGGCAGTCTTCCACTCGTCTCCCTGTCGGATACGGATGAGGTGGTATGCGTTCCGTAGGTCCAACTTGGTGAAGACGGTGGCGCCTTGGAGCAGGTCGAAAGCTGTGGACATCAGCGGAAGGGGATATCGGTTGCGCACAGTGATCTTATTCAGGCCCCTGTAATCAATACATGGTCGGAGCCCCCCATCCTTCTTGCCGACAAAGAAGAAGCCGGCTCCAGCAGGTGAAGTGGAGGGTCGAATAAACCCAGAGACCAGGGCATCTTTGAGGTATTCCTCCATGGCCTTGCGTTCTGGCTGAGAGAGTGAAAACAGTCTGCCACGAGGAGGGGTAGTCCCAGGGAGCAAGTCGATGGCACAGTCGTAGGCCCGGTGCGGAGGAAGAACGGCGGCCCTGCTCTTGCTGAACACCTCCTTGAGATCCCAGTACTCTGTGGGAACTTGAGATAACTCGGTGAGATCAGGGGGCTCGGCAGGAGACACAGGAGAGCTAGAGAGCAGACAAGAGGCATGGCATGCAGGGCCCCATTCCACAACCTGGCTTGTTACCCAGTCTATGCGAGGGTTGTGGCGAGTAAGCCAAGGAAGGCCTAGAATAACTGGGAACTCAGGTGAAGGAATCAGGTGCAGGGATATTTCTTCCTTGTGACCTTGAGACTGGAGGAAAACTGGAGAAGTAACTTGGGTGACTCTTCCATCACCTAACGCTTGGCCATCGAGGGCAGACACAGACAGTGGGACTTCAAGAGGTGCAGTCGGAATATTGATGCTTTGGGCGAAGTGAATATCCATAAAGTTCCCAGCCGCCCCTGAGTCTATCAAAGCTTGACAAGAGTGGACAGACTCACCCCAGGAGATGGAGACCGGGATGTAGATTCCTTGGCCAGGGAGTCCGGGAGAGAGGGTAGGCCCCGTCACAACCCTCCCTCGGCTGGACGGGGCGGTCCTTTTCCCAAGAGTTCGGGACATGATGCTCGGAAGTGACCAGGCTTGCCACAGTAGATGCAGCACTTGTCCCTCCTTCTGCGCTCCCTCTCAGATGCGGAGAGGCGAGTACGACCCACTTGCATGGGTTCTGGACAGTCACTGAAGGAGGTAGACGGTCTCCAGGTAGAGGTAGGGAGGCTGGGGGGGCTCAAGGCTTGGTGGCGTTCTCTCATCCTGTTGTCCAGACGAATAGCATGTGAGATGAGGGTTTCGAGGTCACTTGGGCATCCAATAGAGGCCAGACCGTCCTTGATGGGGTCAGACAGACCATGGTGGAAGGCTGACACCAGGGCAGTCTCGTTCCATCCACTTACTGCTGCGAGTGTTCGGAACGAGATGGCGTAATCTGCGACGCTTCCTCCTTGCCGGATGGACATGAGCTTTCGGGCTGCGTCGGTACTGATGTCTGCCTGATCGAAGACCCGAAGCATCTCTTCAGAAAACAGCTGGAAATCAAAGCACTCAGGTCCCTGTCTTTGCCAGATAGCAGTAGCCCAGGCTCGCGCCTTACCAGCTAATAAGGTGATCACAAAGGCAATCTTGCGGCGATCCGTAGTGTAGGTGGTAGGCTGAAGCTCAAAGGTGAGTTGACACTGGGTAAGGAACTCTCGGCACTCACTGTGCTTGCCGTCATACCTCTGTGGTGCAGGAAGGCTGGGTTCGCGAGGTGAAGAAGGCAGCATTGCAGGAGGCACTGGAGCAGGAGTGGGAGCTGGATCAGGAGCAGGAACTGGATCAGGAGCAGGAGATGCAGGCAGAGATGTCAGCTGTGCCAGGGTTTTCCCAATTTGCTGAAGCAGTTCCTCGTGGCGAGCGAGGGCCTCACGTTGGCTGGTGAGCGTACGTCCATGAGCGTCCATGGTCGCTCCGAAGCGTGTCAAAGCTGCCATAATTCCCTGAAGGTTGGCCGGGTAGACAGTTGAAGCAGCCTCTGCTGAGTCGGTCATGACGGAGTCTTTCTGTTAGGGTTTTGCTGGGATTCGAACCTGGTTCGTTGGTGTGATAATCCAGCAAACCCCCACTAGGCCACCAGGGGGATGACTCAAATGCAGAGGCGTGAGGCGGAAGTAGAAAAAGAATCAAAAGGTTTATTTAAACTATATACACTATATACAGGGCAAAACAAAAGACAAAAAAAAACCAAAGAGTATAATCCAAAAGAAAAGCAAAGTGCAAAAATTCAAAAGCTAAGAAGATCAAAAAACACAGTACAAAGGAAACTGGAGATAAACATAACAGCACAAAGACTCCGTGACAAGAGGACTGAACTCAGGGGTATAAATAGACAAACTAATTAAGGACACAGGTGAAGATAATTAGGCAATTAACACAAACACAAAACACAGGAACAGTGGCGGCCTCTAGAGGCCAAAATAAACACGACATGAAAAGGAAATAACAGCGGCCTCTAGAGGCCAAAACAGTCCTAGTCCTAACACATCCAGTATAAAGCCAGTTTAATGATTTGGCGCTCCAGGCTATACTGGGAGCTCAGATTATTTGTCCTAATGGCTGACCAGGCAGTTAGTAAGGATGAATGAATGAGTGAACACTGTAAATAAACACAAGAAACGTTATTCCCATGTTGAAGCATGGTGGTGGTAGCAGTGTCATTTTAAGAGTGACCCATGACCTCCTGGTTACTTCTCTGCCTCAATGCCCTTCAAACCCAGTTATTAACTACATTAGACAGTGAACAGGTCACAGCTGATGGTTAGGTTTAACAATCTAGTGGACTAATAAAACTGTTTTAACTAGTTTATCTAGTTAATCAGTCTCTCTTTTTCTCTCTATCAGTCTCTCTATTTATGTCTATCTATCTGTCTCTCTCTTTGTGTCTATCATTATCTCTCTCTCAATCTATCTTTATCTGTTTGTGTGTTTCTATCTATCTATCTATCTATCTATCTATCTATCTATCTATCTATCTATCTATCTATAGTTGTGGTCATAAGTTTACAAACAAACAGTGACATGAATGTTATCTTGGATATGAACGTCATGGCAATATTTGGGCTTTCAGTAATTTCTCTGAACTGTGTCCCTCTGTACATGGTGGTCATTGTGGCCAAACAACTCAATCTTTGTCTCATTTGACCATACAGCTTTCCTCCAGAAGGCTTTTTCTTTGTCCATGTGGTCAGCTTCAAACCTTAGTTAAGCTTGTTTAGTTAAGGTGTCAGTTTTGGAGCAGGGGGTTATTTCTTGGATAGCAGCCTCTTAGTCCATGGTGATCTGAACTGTAGACAGTGATCCATCAGCTTCCAGTTCATGGCAGGGCTGTGCCATGGTGGTTTCCATGTTGTTCCTGACCATCCAAACCAATTTCCTTTCAGCTGAGGGTGACAGTTTGGGTTTTCTTGAAGCAAAGTGGCTTGGCAAAGTGACTACAGCTCACAATAACCTGGATACAATTGTTTGAACTGATCTTGGAATTTGCAGTTGTTTAGAAATGGGTCCAAGAGACATTCCAGAGTTGTGTACATCTGCGATCCTCTTTCTCAGATCTGCACTGAGCTCCTTGGACTTTCCCATTTTACTGTGTGTTGGTCAAGCCAATGAGTGCTGTAAACAAACCCTTTTTATGAAGGCACAGAGAAGCTACCAGCTGTAGTCAATCATGATCACTAACAGGAAGTTAAGAGGCCTCGGCCTTGGCAAGATAAGACATATTTTGGAAGTTTCAGCACTTCTGAATTAGTAATCTAAGTGAGCGTGTGTACATTTTTGACCTTGCATGTATAATTTTGACCCTGTGTTGATTTCAGAAAACCCAAAGAAAATTAAAACTTGTGCACCAAATTCTAGTGTTTTTTTTTTTAATTAAAGCTGTATGCTGTACAATCATTCTGCCACAGAAAAAGAACAGTTCAAAGAAATTACTGAAAGCCCAAATATTGCCCTGACATTCATATCCAAGATGATATTCAGGTCACTGGATGGAAACTTCTGACCATGACTGTATCCATCTCTCTCTTTATCTTTGTGTTTTTCTCTCTCTCTCATACATACACACAGTATGTGTGTGTGTGTGTGTGTGTGTGTGTGTGTGTGTGTGTATATGTTATATATCTGTCTCTCTTTACCTGTTTCTCTCTCTATCTATCTAGCTCTGTCTCTCTTTATCTGTGTTTCTCTCTTTATTTCTCTGTCTCTCTTTACCTGTGTTTCTCTCTCTCTCTTTTTCTATCTATCCTTCTTTGTCTCTCTTTACTTGTGTTTCTATCTATCTATCTATCTATCTATCTATCTATCTATCTATCTATCTATCTATCTATCTATCTATCTATCTATCTGTCTTTTTTATCTGTTTGTGTTTCTCTCTCTCTCTCTCTCCATCAGTCTCTATCTATCTATCTATCTATCTATCTATCTATCTATCTATCTATCTATCTATCTATCTCCATCTATCTTTATCTCTCTATATATATCTGGCTCTGGCTCTCTTTATCTCTCTATCAGTCTCTCTCTATCTATCTTTATCTACCTATTTGTCTCTCTCTCTCTCTCTCTCTCTCTCTCTCTTTCTCTCTCTCTCTCTATCTGTAGTGGTACTTAAAAGTTTGTGAACCCTTTAGAATTTTCTATACTTCTGCATAAATATGACCTAAAACATCATCAGATTTTCACACAAGTCCTAAAAGTAGATAAAGAGAACCCAGTTAAACAAATGAGACAAAAATATTATACTTGGTAATTTATTTATTGAGGAAAATTATCCAATATTACATATCTGTGAGTGGCAAAAGTATGTGAACCTCTAGGATTAGCAGTTCATTTGAAGGTGAAATTAGAGTCAGGTGTTTTCAGTCAATGGGATGACAATCAGGTGTGAGTGGGCACCCTGTTTTATTTAAAGAACAGGAACACAAACTAAACGTTTGTGGTAACTGTTGATCAGTCCTGCACACCGGCTTGGAGGAATTTTAGCCCGTTCCTCTGTACAGAACAGCTTCAACTCTGGGATGTTGGTGGGTTTCCTCACATGAACTGCTCGCTTCAGGTCCTTCCACAACATTTCCATTGGATTAAGGTCAGGACTTTGACTTGGCCATTCCACAACATTAACTTTATTCTTCTTTAACCATTCTTTGGTAGAACGACTTGTGTGCTTAGGGTCATTGTCTTGCTGCATGACCCACCTTCTCTTGAGATTCAGTTCATGGACAGATGTCCTGACATTTTCCTTTAGAATTCGCTGGTATAATTCAGAATTCATTATCTATCAAAGTCTGATCTTCACAGCACATGTTTGTGGAAGTGTATCATGGCACAAACAAAGGAGATTTCTGAGGACCTCAGAAAAAGCGTTGTTGATGCTCATCAGGCTGGAAAAGGCTACAAAACCATCTCTAAAGAGTTTGGACTCCACCAATCCACAGACAGACTGTGTACAAATGAAGGAAATTCAAGACCATTGTTACCCTCCCCAGGAGTGGTCGACCAACAAAGATCACTCCAAGAGCAAGGCGTGTAATAGTCAGTGAGGTCACAAAGGACCCCAGGGGAACTTCTAAGCAACTGAAGGCCTCTCTCACACTGGCTAATGTTAATGTTCATGAGTCCACCATCAGGAGAACACTGAACAACAATGGTGTGCATGGCAGGGTTGCAAGGAGAAAGCCACTGCTCTCCAAAAAGAACATTGCTGCTCGTCTGCAGTTTGCTAAAGATCACGTGGACAAGCCAGAAGGCTGTTGGAAAAATGTTTTGTGGATGGATGAGACCAAAATAGAACTTTTTGATTCAAATGAGAAGAGTTATGTTTGGAGAAAGGAAAACACTGCATTCCAGCATAAGAACCTTATCCCATCTGTGAAACATGGTGGTGGTAGTATCATGGTTTGGGCCTGTTTTGCTGCATCTGGGCCAGGACGGCTTGCCATCATTGATGGAACAATGAATTCTGAATTATACCAGTGAATTCTAAAGGAAAATGTCAGGACATCTGTCCATGAACTGAATCTCAAGAGAAGGTGGGTCATGCAGCAAGACAATGACCCTACGCACACAAGTCGTTCTACCAAAGAATGGTTAAAGAACAATAAAGTTAATGTTGTGGAATGGCCAAGTCAAAGTCCTGACCTTAATCCAATGGAAATGTTGTGGAAGGACCTGAAGCAAGCAGTTCATGTGAGGAAACCCACCAACATCCCAGAGTTGAAGCTGTTCTGTACAGAGGAACGGGCTAAAATTCCTCCAAGCCGGTGTGCAGGACTGATCAACAGTTACCACAAACGTTTAGTTGCAGTTATTGCTGCACAAGGGGGTCACACCAGATACTGAAAGCAAAGGTTCACATACTTTTGCCACTCACAGATATGTAATATTGGATAATTTTCCTCAATAAATAAATGACCAAGTATAATATTTGTGTCTCATTTGTTTAACTGGGTTCTCTTTATCTACTTTTAGGACTTGTGTGAAAATCTGATGATGTTTTAGGTCATATTTATGCAGAAATATAGAAAATTCTAAAGGGCTTACAAACTTTCAAGCAACACTATCTATCTTTGAATCTGTGTGTGTGTGTGTCTTTCTGTCTCTCTCTCCATCAGTCTCTCTCTGTCTATCTTTATTGGTATCTATCTATCTATCTATCTATCTATCTATCTATCTATCTATCTATCTATCTATCTATCTATCTATCTATCTATGTCTCTCTTTATCTGTGTATTTCTGTCTCTCTCTCTCCATCTATCTTCATCTCTCTCTTTATCTAGCTCGCTGTCTCTTTTTATCTCTATCTCTGTGTGTTTCTCTCTCTCTATCTATGTCTCTCTTTGTGTGTATCTCTCTCTCTCTATCTTTATCTCATTTTATCTCTCTGTCTCTCTCTATCTTTATTGATCTGTCTATGAATCTCTATCTGTGTGTGCCTTTCTCTCTTGCTCTCTCTATCAGTCTCTATCTATCTATCTATCTATCTATCTATCTATCTATCTATCTATCTATCTATCTATCTATCTATCTATCTGTGTGTTTGTCTCTCTCTCTCTCTGTCTCTATCTTTATTGCTAACTATCTATCTATCTTTCTCTCTCTGTCTCTGTGTATTTCTATCTATCTTTATCTCTCTCTGTGTGTTTGCCTCTATCTTTATTGCTCTATCTATCTATCTATCTATCTATCTATCTATCTATCTATCTATCTATCTATCTATCTATCTATCTATCTATCTCTATGTCTCTGTGTGTGTATTTCTATCTATCTTTATCTCTATCTCTGTGTGTGTTTCTCTATCTTTATTGCTCTATCTATCTATCTATCTATCTATCTATCTATCTATCTATCTATCTATCTATCTATCTATCTATCTGTGTTTCTATCTATCTATCTATCTATCTATCTATCTATCTATCTATCTATCTATCTATCTTTCTCTATGTCTCTGTGTGTGTATTTCTATCTATCTTTATCTCTATCTCTGTGTGTTTCTCTCTCTATCTTTATTGCTCTATCTATCTATCTATCTATCTATCTATCTATCTATCTATCTATCTATCTATCTATCTATCTATCTATCTATGAATCTCTGTGTGTGTGCCTTTCTCTCTCTCTCGCTCTCTCTATCAGTCTCTGTCTATTTTTATTGGTCTTTATCTATCTATCTATCTATCTATGTCTCGTGTGTGTATTTCTGTCTCAGTCTCTCTCTCCATCTTTCTTTCTCTGTGTGTGTATGTTTCTGTCTCTATCAGTCTCTCTCTCTGTCTCTCTTTAACTGTGTGTGTGTGTGTGTGTGTGTGTGTGTGTGTGTGTGTGTGTGTGTGTGTGTGTGTCTCTCTCTCTCTCTGTATTCGGTCATGTCCCCAGCGTGCTGAGATCTGACAATCCCAACCTGAGATGAACCTCCATCCACCACTCGTATGCTGCTGAGAAACAAATGACAGAAAAGTTCTCTGGCCAGAGAGTCATGAGCTCAGGTTCTACTGCCAATCTGTGATCTCATTCCCACACAATCACGACAGGAAAAAAATATAAACAGAACAATTCAGAGAGTTAAAGAGTTTAATCTTTAATCATGTCCCTCAGGGAATGCTTTAAAACCCACAGAAAGAGGTTTATTTAACTTTTATGGAAGGAGTTTCCAGGGTCAGCGCTCTGTAACTTTGTCACACAACATCTTCAGGGCAGAAGAGTTTCCACTTTGTAGCTTAACTGGCTTATTAACTTCAGGAGAGAGAAATAAGATCATCTGGTGAGGGAAAGACCCTTTATAGCTGCTATAACGCAAGTAGGAACAGGAAGTACCTGGGTAAATTGTTGTGATGTTAAAGGAATAAAACACTTCATGGTGTATCGTTATAGGAAAAGAATCAACACTGGTGTGGGAACAGGTCACTCTGCTTCATCGCACCACTCCAGTGTTGATTATTTTCCTATAATGATGTGACAGTGTTTTTCCGAAACATATTGTCTACAAGGCCCTGGCTCTGCTGGCAGGAGGACAACATTACAGTACTGGACACTTAAACAGGGGGAAATTAGTGAGTGAACACGTGTCGTGTTGTTGCGCGGAAATACTGGTCACCTTGTGGAATGAAAGAACATAAACATCAGCGAGGAGCAGAGGATCAACTGGGATCCAAACTTAGACTGAGTCACGCTGGGTCATTGTGTTTACACAGCCATCCCGGGGCAAGTTTAGCTCCGTTGGAAAGCATTTCTAGGTTGCACATTTTAACCCATGGTGAGAAGGAGGAGGGGCTACATAGCCCTTCAAATCTGATTGGTCACATACGTATTTTTTTTTAATTTATTACCACATAAATTTGACTCGACCATCAGGATTTTTTAAGTTATTATCTGTCCCATTTCTCCATCACTGTTTATACAGTGAGTTAGCCGTCCTCCTATTGGTGGATTTTAGACAAGCGTCTTCTTTTCAGACACGCCCACACTGATACAACTTCCTCAGGTTACGTGTTGTAAGACCACTGATCTCAACCAAACGACTAATTTACGAGGTGAGATTTTTTTTTATCTGCAACAGCAAAGCCTGGATGATAAACATCCAGTATAAAGCCAGTTTAATGATTTGGCGCTCCAGGCTATACTGGGAGCTCAGATTATTTGTCCTAATGACTGACCAGGCAGTTAGTAAGGATGAATGAATGAGTGAACACTGTAAATAAACACGAGGAACATTATTCCCATATTGAACCATGGTGGTGGTAGCAGTGTCATTTTAAACGTGATCCATGACCTCCTGGTTACTTCTCTGCCTCAATGCCCTTCAAACCCAGTTATTAACTACAATAGACAGTGAACAGGTCACAGCTGATGGTTAGGTTTAACAATCTAGTGGACTAATAAAACTATTTTAACTAGTTTAACAGGAAACTGTTGTGAATATTTTCTGTAAAATGTCTGAGTAAATATATATACACGTTGTTTTTCCATATCAAATTAAAAGTGCTGGATAAAAACCCATCTATCTTATGGAAATAAAGATATAAAATTCATTGTCCAGTGGTCAAGTGTTTGAGATACGCTGCCTTACGCTTACAGTCAGATTCCCTGTGGTGGGACACATTTGTACATACGGATGTCGTACAGTCAAAGCCATCAAAAATCAGGTCGATGCATTTATCTTAAGTATGGGGCTCCTCTCTGTGCATGTACAGTGTCCGAGGTACTCCTATTACACTTTCAGTATGATGGTACGAAACAGTATCTTTCCTTGATCACTCAAGTGTGACCGTGAGAGTGATAGTGACCATAAGAGTGACAGGGAGAATGAGATAGTGAAAGTGAGAGTAACCATGAGAGTGATAGTGACAGTGAGAGTGACCATGACCATGAGAGTGATGGTGAGAGTGTGATAGTGACCATGAGAGTGACAGTGAGACAGTGAGAGTGACCATGAGAGTGAGAGTGGAAGGGAGAGTGAGACAGTGAGAGTGAGATAGTGAGTGTAAGAGTGATAGTGAGAGTGAGCATAAGAGTGACAGGGAGAATGAGATAGTGAAAGTGAGAGTAACCATGAGAGTGATAGTGAGAGTGACCATGACCATGAGAGTGACAGTGAGAGTGACCATGAGAGTGAAAGGGAGAGTGAGACAGTGAGAGTGAGATAGTGAGTGTAAGAGTGATAGTGAGAGTGAGCATAAGAGTGACAGGGAGAGTGACAGGGAGAGTGAGACAGTGACAATATAGCGAGACAGTGAGAGTGGTAGGAAGAGTGGTAGTGAGACAGTGACACTGAGTGAGAGTGACAGTGAGCGTGAGACAGTGAGAGTGATAGTGACCATAAGAGTGACAGAGAGAATGAGACAGTGAGAGTGAGACAGTGACCATGAGAGTGAGAGTGGAAGGAAGAGTGCATACACGTCAAGTTATACGGTTTCCCCGTATTTTGTATGGGAAAATGCAATTTGTTGGCTAATACGGCGTACACTGATTTTCATACGGGAAAATTACGTTTTGCATCAGAGATTTTTTCCGTTACTCCGAGAATTTTCTTAGCATCCACCATTTATTTTTTCAAACACGCATGCCCAGTGAAATGGAACTATTTTCGATTTATGTGGTTTTATAGTTGCACGTGGTTTTCTCAGTCATTTAAGTCCATCAGCTCGGACTGCCCAGACTTCTGTGATGGCTGCAGAAGTTATGTTCTGCCAATTTCTCGTGGAACACAACATCCCCCGACTGTGGCAGACCATTTTTTGCAGCTAGCGGGAAAATAAATGTTTCCTGATTCAAAAACTGCACAGGTAAGCATTTTTTTTTTAAGTTTTTACTGTTTGCATGTAGGAAAGCTTCCTCCATTATCATGATAATTTAGGGAGGCGATACTGGGAGGCACCGTTTATACAACAGCAACTGTAGTTACCCGGCGATTTCTGGTTTCGCTTCCCTAAACATCTTAATTGCTGATAGACATTATACCGTATGTAGACACAGATGACCAACACTCATTACTACCATCAGTCATCAGTAAACTGGAAAAGTACTGAATGAAGAGTAATGGTGGTAACGATCGTTGGTAACCTGTCTCTAAAATGTATAGTAGGGGATGGAAGCAATTTAACACCATCTACGGTACATGTTTGCCGTGCTCTGATTTTCTTTTATTGACCAGGAAAATAATAGATGTATATTGGGGAAAGGTCTTGGATGTAAAAGCTGCTCTGGGTGTTGCCAGGTTTCCAATGCTGAAACAACTTTTTACTGCTTTGCTGTGCCTCCCACAGAGCAATGCAGATAGTGAGAGGGCTTTTTCATTGGTTAGAAAAATTCATCCTGAGTACAGAAAAAATACGGCTGCAGACACATTAACTGCATATCTGATCTGCAAATTAAAATGAAGTGTGATGAGGAGCTACAACTGCTACCCGAGCAGTGATATTATAGCTAGTGCCAAATCTGCAACATCTTTGTACAACAAAGAACACTCCAAAAAGGAATAAGATTTAAATTCTTGTTCTAAATTACTGGGAAGATTTTCAACTTAACTTCATAATTTATTAATATTTTCACTTATCCTTGTTTACATAATATACCTGATGTGGTTCAGCCATCTTTAGTTGGATCGAACACGGGTTGTGGTGTCAACACTTTTTTCTCAAATGGAACTTTTGCTAACCTTCATTTACTGTTTGACATGATTATATATAATTTATTACATGTAACCTACTATTTTAATTAGCATGCCTATTTAGTACTGCTGTTATATTTCAAGTAATTTTCTTTGGTGGAATGTAATACTGTAGGTGATGTCAACACTTGTCAAATAGAACTTTGTGTAATTTTTATGAACTATTTAATATTAATACATTTTATTTGCAAAATTTACATCAATAATTCTGGTATTACTGATACAATGTATATTAAATAATTAAGTTTATAGTTCAGTCATTCTCTTTAGTAGATAATTGTTTACTTGACTGGACATATAGTCCTTTTTAATTCAGTTGTTTTCTCTGGGATCTAAAATTTCTTTTTATTCAGTACATGCTTATTTGATCCCTTTAACTTGATGCAGTGTAAATATGCCTATTACAATATGCAGTGTAAATATGCCTATTACAATAGGAGTGTATAATGTGGAATAAAACAGTCGGTGCTTTGGATTATATATTGGAATTTTTTCTCGTGTATAAGGGCTCATGGGTGTATGTAAGGGAAAAGTACAGATTTTGTAAGGGCATAGGTAACTAAAAGTTGACCTGTATGAGAGTGAGACAGTGAGAGTGAGATAGTGAGAGTAAGAGTGATAGTGAGCATAATAGTGACAGGGAGAGCGAGAGTGACAATGAGAGTGAGACAGTGACAGTACAGTGAGACTGTGACAGTGAGACAGACAGAGTGGTAGGGGGAGTGAGACAGTGACACTGGTAGGGAGAGTGAGAGTGAGACAGTGAGAGTGGTAGGGAGAGTGAGAGTGAGACAGTGAAAGTGGTAGGGAGAGTGATAGGGAGAATGAGACAGAGTGGTAGGGAGAGTGATAGTGAGACAGTGAGAGTGGTAGGGAGAGGGAGAGTGGTAGGGAGAGTGAGAGTGAGACAGTGAAAGTGGTAGGGAGAGTGATAGGGAGAATGAGACTGAGAGTGGTAGGGAGAGTGACAGTGAGAGTGGTAGGGAGAGTGATAGTGAGACAGGGAGAGTGGTAGGGAGAGCAAGAGTGAGACAGTGAGAGTGAGACAGTGAGAGTGGTACGGAGAGTGATCATGAGAGTGAGACAGTGAGAGTGGTAGGGAGAGTGATAGTGAGACAGGGAGAGTGGTACAGAGAGTGATAGTGATAGTGATACTGAGAGTGGTAGGGAGAGTGAGACAGTGAGAGTGGTAGGGAGCGTAATAGGGAAAATGAGACAATGAGAGTGGTAGGGAGAGTGATAGTGAGACAGCGAGAGTGATAGGGAGAGTGAAACAATGAGAGTGAGACAGTGAGAGTGGTAGGGAGAGTGAGAGTGAGACAGGGAGAGTGGTAGGGAGAGCGAGAGTAAGACAGTGAGAGTGGTAGGGAGAGTGAGACAGTGAGAGTGGTAGGGAGAGTGAGACAGTGAGAGTGGTAGGGAGAGTGAGACAGTGAGAGTGAGACAATGAGAGTGGTAGGGAGAGTGAGTGAGAATGAGAGAGTGGTAGCGAGAGTGAGACAGTGAGAGTGGTAAGGAGAGTGATAGTGATAGTGAGACAGGGAGAGTGAGACAGTGAGAGTGGTAGGGAGAGTGATAGTGAGACAGCGAGAGTGAGACAGTGAGAGTGGTAGGGAGAGTGATAATGAGACAGTGAGAGTGAGACAGTGAGAGTGGTAGGGAGAGTGATAGTGAGACAGGGAGAGTGAGACAGTGAGAGTGGTAGGGAGCGTAATAGTGAGAGTGAGACAGTGAGAGTGGTAGGGAGCGTAATAGTGAGAGTGAGACAGTGAGAGTGGTAGGGAGAGTGATAGTGAGACAGGGAGAGTGGTAGGGAGAGTGATAGTGAGACAGTGAGAGTGGTAGGGAGAGTGATAGTGAGAATGAGACTGAGAGTGGTAGGGAGAGTGAGACAATGAGAGTGGTAGAGAGAATGACAGTGAGAATGAGACTGAGAGTGGTAGGGAGAGTGAGACAGTGAGAGTAGTACGGAGAGTCATAGTGAGACAGTGAGAATGGTAGGGAGAGTGATAGTGAGACAGCGAGAGTGAGACAGTGAGAGTGGTAGGGAGAGTGATAGTGAGACAGTGAGAGTGAGACAGTGAGAGTGGTAGGGAGAGTGATAGTGAGACAGGGAGAGTGAGACAGTGAGAGTGGTAGGGAGCGTAATAGTGAGAGTGAGACAGTGAGAGTGGTAGGGAGAGTGATAGTGAGACAGGGAGAGTGGTAGGGAGAGTGATAGTGAGACAGTGAGAGTGGTAGGGAGAGTGATAGTGAGAATGAGACTGAGAGTGGTAGGGAGAGTGAGACAATGAGAGTGGTAGAGAGAATGACAGTGAGAATGAGACTGAGAGTGGTAGGGAGAGTGAGACAGTGAGAGTGGTACGGAGAGTGATAGTGAGACAGTGAGAGTGGTAGGGAGAGTGATAGTGAGACAGGGAGAGTGAGATAGTGAGAGTAAGAGTGATAGTGAGCATAATAGTGACAGGGAGAGCGAGAGTGACAATGAGAGTGAGACAGTGACAGTACAGTTAGACCATGACAGTGAGACAGTGAGAGTGGTAGGGAGAGTGAGAGTGAGACAGTGAAAGTGGTAGGGAGAGTGATAGGGAGAATGAGACTGAGAGTGGTAGGGAGAGTGATAGTGAGAGTGAGACAGTGAGAGTGGTAGGGAGAGTGAGAGTGAGACAGTGAGAGCGGTAGGGAGAGTGAGAGTGAGACAGTGAGAGTGGTACGGAGAGTGATAGTGATAGTGAGACTGAGAGTGGTAGGGAAAGTGAGACAGTGAGAGTGGTAGGGAGCGTAATAGGGAGAATGAGACAGTGAGAGTGGTAGGGAGAGTGATAGTGAGACAGTGAGAGTGGTAGGGAGAGTGATAGTGAGACAGTGAGAGTGGTAGGGAGAGTGATAGTGAGACAGTGAGAGTGGTAGGGAGAGTGATAGCGAGAATGAGACTGAGAGTGGTAGGGAGAGTGATAGTGAGACAATGAGAATGGTAGGGAGAGTGACAGTGAGAATGAGACTGAGAGTGGTAGGGAGAGTGAGACAGTGAGAGTGGTACGGAGAGTGATAGTGATAGTGAGACAGTGAGAGTGGTAGAGAGAGTGATAGTGAGACAGTGAGAGTGAGACAGTGAGAGTGGTAGGGAGCGTAATAGTGAGAGTGAGACAGTGAGAGTGGTAGGGAGAGTGATAGTGAGACAGTGAAAGTGGTAGGGAGAGTGAGACCATGAGAGTGAGACAGTGAGAGTGGTAGGGAGAGTGAGACCATGAGAGTGAGGCAGTGAGAGTGGTAGGGAGAGTGAGACCATGAGAGTGAGGCAGTGAGAGTGGTAGGGAGAGTGATAGTGAGACAGTGAGAGTGGTAGCGAGAGTGATAGCGAGACCATGAGAGTGAGACAGTGAGAGTGGTAGGGAGAGTGAGATCGTGAGAGTGAGACAGTGAGAGTGGTAGGGAGCATAATAGTGAAAGTGAGACAGTGAGAGTAAAAATAAAAAAAAAATAAAACCTACAATAGAAATAACGCAAAAATCTTACTAAAAAGTATGCCCCTTTCTCAAGAGTGTCAAGCTAAATTCTTAGGCATAATAATAGATGACAAACTGACCTGGAAACCACATATAGCCATGTTATGTAATAAAATATCTAAAACTATTGGACTTATGGGAAAAATCAAACAACTTCTCACTCAGCAAACCATTATCACCATATATAATAGCTTAATATATCTATATCTGACCTACGGAAATATTGTATGGGGATGTGCCTACAAAACTACACTACAGCCCCTAATACTACTACAAAAAAGATTTGTCCGTATGGCCACAGGATCCAGTTTTTATGCCCATTCTTTACCTCTGTTTACAAAGCTTAAGATTTTAAATATTATTGATATCAATAGACTTCAGCTAAATATCTTCACTTTCCAATTTCTTAGAAATTCTCTTCCAGACACGTTTGATAGTTTTTTAAATCTTAATTCCCAATTTCATGCTTACCAAACTCGACAAAGCGACCAACTACATATCCCCCTAGTGCGAACATCCCTAGGTCAAAAGAGTGTTCAATACAAATGTGTAATTGAATGGAATAACCTCCCCCTCCGCCTTAAAAGTTTTACATCCATGATTAGTTTTAAACGTAATCTCAAAAACCACCTATTTTCATTCCCCAGCCACACTTGACCTTTATCTTTAAATATAGTTCAGTCTTGGATCAAACTGTAAAATATTACACTACACCATGTACCAGGCTTCTGTTATTAGTACAATATTTATTCACCATTCGAAATCAATCAATTATACTTTTTTTACTTTATGTATAGATCCTAGGTTACATTTTATTCGTTTCTTATTTTCACTCGTTAACTTATATTTTGTTATCTGCAATTGACATTGTTTATATTTATTTCAGTTATGATACCTGTTACAGTTTAATGTATAATTTTGTTACCAATTATTATATTATTATTATCTTTGTTATTATTTGTTATTATTTACTATTGTTAATATAGTTATTCTCTAATTTGTTAAATTTGTATTAATTACTTGTTAATTTAAAATGGGGGAAGACTTAGAACAAGCCATTGTGCTTTTTTTCCCCCAGCACGTTTTCTGTTTTTGTTCCATTTATGTTTTCTTATAAATCTCTTTTATCATGTGCAAATAAAAAAATTAAAAAATAAATAAAAAATAGAGTGGTAGGGAGAGCGAGAGTGAGACAGGGAGAGTGGTAGGGAGAGCGAGAGTGAGACAGGGAGAGTGGTAGGGAGAGCGAGAGTGAGACAGCGAGTGGTAGGGAGAGCGAGAGTGGTAGGGAGAGCGAGAGTGGTAGGGAGAGTGAGAGTGAGACAGGGAGAGTGGTAGGGAGAGTGAGAGT
Source organism: Neoarius graeffei (assembly GCF_027579695.1). Lineage (NCBI taxonomy): Eukaryota > Metazoa > Chordata > Actinopteri > Siluriformes > Ariidae > Neoarius > Neoarius graeffei. The sequence continues at coordinate 117,658,270 of NC_083569.1, read as the reverse complement.
GGTAGGGAGAGTAATGGTGAGAATGAGACTGAGAGTGGTAGGGAGAGTGACAGTGAGAGTGAGACAATGAGAGTGGTAGGGAGAGTGAGACAGTGAGAGTGGTACGGAGAGTGATAGTGAGAGTGAGACAGTGAGAGTGAGACAGTGAGAGTGGTAGGGAGAGTGATAGTGAGACAGGGAGAGTGAGACAGTGAGAGTGGTAGGGAGAGTGGTAGTGAGACAGGGAGAGTGAGACAGTGAGAGTGGTAGGGAGCATAATAGTGAGAGTGAGACAGTGAGAGTGGTAGGGAGAGTGAGAGTGAGACAGTGAGAGTGGTAGGGAGAGTGATAGTGAGACAGTGAGAGTGGTAGGGAGAGTGATAGTGAGACAGTGAGAGTGGTAGGGAGAGTGATAGTGAGACAGTGAAAGTGGTAGGGAGAGTGAGACAGTGAGAGTGGTAGAGAGAGTGAGACCATGAGAGTGAGACAGTGAGAGTGGTAGGGAGGGTGAGACTGTGAGAGTGAGACAGTGAGAGTGGTAGGGAGAGTGAGACCATGAGAGTCAGACCATGAGAGTGGTAGGGAGAGTGAGACAGTGAGCGTGAGACAGTGAGAGTAGTAGGGAGAGTGAGACAGTGAGCGTGAGACAGTGAGAGTAGTAGGGAGAGTGAGACCGTGAGAGTGAGACCGTGAGAGTGGTAGGGAGAGTGAGACTGTGAGAGTGAGACCGTGAGAGTGTTAGGGAGAGTGAGACCGTGAGAGTCAGACCATGAGAGTGGTAGGGAGAGTGAGACAGTAACACTGAGTGAGACAGTGAAAATGAGCGTGAGACAATGAGAGTGAGACAGTGAGAGTGATAGTGAGTGGAGTCTCACCCATGAGGGCAGCTCGGTGGTGTCCAGTGCGCGCGCGGCTCTGCTCCTCTTCTCCTCCTCTTCCTCCATCTCCATCTGCTGCTGCTGCTGCTGGAGAAACGCCAGCGCGCGGTTGAGCCTGGAGCTCTTACAGCCCGAGTTCCTCCTCCAGAAGAAGAAGAGCGCGAGCCCGATCAGTAACCAGCTGACGCTGAAGCCGCAGTATCCGAGCGCGTACACGGGGAAGATCAGCACGAAGGCTCTGGCGAAGCGCATCCAGGTCCGCGCCACGCGCCCGGTGGAGGAGGAGGAGGAGGAGGAGGAGGTCGGTGCGTCCTGCGCGTTCTGTTCACGTGCGATTCGGGTGTCACGGTGATGAGGAGGAGCGGTGCTGCTGATCTTCTGTGCCGCATCCTGCACTCCAGGAGCTCCGTTTCCGCTCATGCCTCCTGCCTCGCTTTAACCGGCGTCTCTGTCGGTGCTGTCGGTTATCCGACTCCCCTCTCTCTCTCTCTCTCTCTCTCTCTCCTACTTTAACCCCGACCTCACGTCAGTTCATCCATTTTTCTTGCGCGAGCTCGTGCAGAGTGTTAAAGATCAGCCCGAGAGCAGGAGCAGCTTCTCCGAGCCATTGTGTCGCACGCGCCTGCACTCTGTCTGTGTGTGCGGCTCAGCAGCTGCTGTCATAACCAAGGGGGCATCCCCCCCCACCCCATACACACGGCTCAGAGGCGCCCCCTGGCGCTCACCTGCTGCAGGCAAACACACACGCAAGAGAAGCCCTACTCAGACAGGATTAGTTTTCCATGTGGAATTTGGATCAGACTACATGATGTTTTTGTCTTTCATGATGGTCGCTAGATTAGACACTCAACCATAGTGCCATGAATTCTTCATCAGGAGACTGGAGCTGTTACGAGTTTGACCCTGACCGATCATTGTTCAGATCCCTGCGTGTTGTCCAGGAGGAGGGTCGAGAAACTGTCGACCATGGCGACTGAGGAACGTGTCGTCTGAGATTATGTCCCACTACAAGGCCCACTCGTCATTCCTGGTGTTCGTATTCAGGCTGGAAATTTGTCAGCAACGACAATAATCATGTCATAATAGGGCTGAAATCCATGTAGTCTGATCCCAGAGAAAGGGAATCGTTCCCAGAATAATGATCCATCATGTCAGTCGTTTTTCCCCAGGATCTCTGATCTGTGATCTCTGTCTGTTCCTCTCTGATCCTGTCTGATTCTGTCTGATCCTGTCTGAACCTTTTTGATCCTCTCTGATCCTGTTAGAGCCTCTCTGTTCCTCTCTGATACTCTCTGTTCTTCTCTGATCCTATTAGATCCTCTCTGATTCTGTCTGATCCTCTCTGATCCTGTCTGATCCTTTTTGATCCTATCTGGTTCTGTCTGATCCTTTTTGATCCTGTGATCCTGTTAGATCCTCCCTGTTCCTCTCTGATCCTGTCTTATCCTCTCTGATCCTGTTAGATCCTTTTTGATCCTCTCTGATTCTGTCTAATCCTGTCTAAACCTTTTTGATCTTCTCTGATCCTGTCAGATCCTGTCTGATCCTGTTTGATTCTCTCTGATCCTGTCTGAATAGACTGCAGTATATTCTGGGAGATTTTTTTCTTCAGTGTAAAGATGCTCCAGGAAGTGCTTGCTCATTTCCCTTTCCTATCGTCTCACCAAAACACAGTTCAATTAAACATATCACATAAAATATATCAGAGAAATGATGCTTCCTGTGTTTTTCAGGGAGTTATTGAGTTAGCACAGCAACAGACCACGGTCATGTTACCTACTAATGATAGAATGTGGCCACAGCACCTGCAACAAGCAAAAAAAACCCAAATAAATAAAAATAAAGTATATATATCAGTAAACAAAAACTTATTAAGGTTATTTGGTGCTTTAATGAAAATATTTTACCTAAAGTTTGTATAAACAAAGTAATGTACAGTAATTACTGTTAAATTAGTTAATAAAAAAAATTTAAGAAAACAATAAAAAAAAGAGGATTTAATGATTAGGTTTTAGACTTCAAAATATTTATTTATTGTGCCATATCTTTTTATCTATTCGTGTTTATTTATTTATTTATTTATAAACTCAACAGGTATAAAAAGTCAATATTTGATCAAACGTTTGACATTTTATGATCTAAATTAAGTAAATAAACATCAGGAAACAGAAATAAGCAAGCAAACAATGTAACTGTAAAACAAATAGGAACTGGATACAAGTACACAGCAAAATCTCCAGTGTTGAATTAACACCCAGAGTGTTGATTTAACACCCTACTGTGTTTACATAGGTTCAATTGGACACAAATTAACTCTGAAAGGGTTAATTCAACACTGAGGAATTTGCTGTGTAATTATGATGAAATTCATAACACAAAACACTCATTTTTTTAACTTTTAAATCTTTAGTTTACATACAGTATGTACATATATATATATATATATATATATATATATATATATATATATATATATATAAACATATGTTTATTGACATTTTGAGTTAGCTATACAGAGTGTACATTAACATACAACACAAACTTCAACAACCCCAACCATCAAGCATCTCCTCCATCAAGGTCCACAGAAAGAAAGAAAAACAGGAAAAATAAATAAACAAATGGAAAATAAGATAAAGTAAGAATACACAGAGCTATAAAATCAAACACAGTGCAATGCCACTAAAAAAAAAAAAGAACGCACAGACAACAGAGCGACAGCACCCAGACGATTACAGAGCCAGTGTAGAGCAATAAAATTCAAGGCTTAAAATTCAAATCTGCACAGTGCAGATCCATGCTTTCAAGAAAATGCAAGAAAAGGCCCCAGATTTCATAGAATTCACAAAGCCTATGTTTAATACTATAAGTTAGCTTCTCTAAAGCCAGACACAATGATAATTCTTTAAGCCAATGACTAATAGGGGGACATGATATATTTTCCCAATATATGGCAATGAGACATTTTGAATGGACAAGGCAAAGATTAATCAATTTGATTTCATGTGAGGGCGGCACGGTGGTGTAGTGGTTAGCACTGTCGCCTCATAGCAAGAAGGTCCGGGTTCGAGCCCTGTGGCCGGCAAGGGCCTTTCTGTGTGGAGTTTGCATCATGTCTGGGTGCTCCAGTTTCCCCCACAGTCCAAAGACATGCAGGTTAGGTTAACTGGTGACTCTAAATTGACCGTAGGTGTGAATGTGAGTGTGAATGGTTGTCTGTGTCTATGTGTCAGCCCTGTGATGACCTGGCGACTTGTCCAGGGTGTACCCCGCCTTTCGCCCGTAGTCAGCTGGGATAGGCTCCAGCTTGCCTGCGACCCTGTAGAACAGGATAAAGCGGCTAGAGATAATGAGATGAGATGAGATGAGATGAGATGAGATGAGGAATGGGTTTGGAAATTATATGTATTACTTCCGGGCGGCACGGTGGCGTAGTGGTTAGTGCTGTCGCCTCACAGCAAGAAGGTCCGGGTTCGAGCCCCGTGGCCGGCGAGGGCCTTTCTGTGTGGAGTTTGCATGTTCTCCCCGTGTCCGCGTGGGTTTCCTCCGGGTGGTCCGGTTTCCCCCACAGTCCAAAGACATGCAGGTTAGGTTAACTGGTGACTAAATTGACCGTAGGTGTGAATGTGAGTGTGAATGGTTGTCTGTGTCTATGTGTCAGCCCTGTGATGACCTGGCGACTTGTCCAGGGTGTACCCCGCCTTTCGCCCGTAGTCAGCTGGGATAGGCTCCAGCTTGCCTGCGACCCTGTAGAACAGGATAAAGCGGCTACAGATAATGAGATGAGATGTATTACTTCCTTCCAAAATGTTTGCATCTTCTCACATTCCCAGATGCAATGGGGTAATGTAGGTCCTCATTATCCAATTATATTGTATTAATTTGAGTCTAGAGTTAATGGAGAGGCTCTGGGCCTTTGGGCATATTTGACTGCACTCACTGTCCAGCACAGCCTTTCTCAACTGGGGTGCCGTCTGGCTTCGTTAGGGGTGGAGTCAAAAAATTATATATTCTAACACTGAAATAAATAAAATGAATTAAAATTCCAAAAAACGATTGTTACACTAATGCAGATCATCGCTGCCTCATGCATCATCAAAATTTGTCTCACGGCCCCCTTTCCCATGTCATAACGTCACTGCCGGGGTCAGCGTATGGTCAGCGTGACTGCGTATATTTTATTTGGGGGTGCCTTGAGAATTTGCATACTTCTGAAGGGTGCTGTGACTGAAAAAAGTTTGAGAAACGCTGATCCAGCACACATTCCTGTAAGTCCTCACTGCATCACCTCCTCGTTGAGTCAGATGAATCTTTAGAATGGGTTGAGAATATATTGTCAAGTGTAGAGATAACAATATTATTTTTCAGTTCTATATTAGGGTGACCAGATTTCCCGAGTCTAAAACCAGGACACTTTGCGCGTGACCGTGATACTCGTGCACGCACACGCGTTTTGATGTAAACATGCGCCGGCTCAAACCATGGCTCAGACAGGTGCTTTTATCATTTTGTAGAAGCTCACTTTTATCAACATTTCAGAGAATAATCAAGTATTTTCTTGTTATCTACATGTGCTTCTATCACAATTCAGTTAAAGTAAGAAAATCAGACAACAGATGTGATGATGGGGAATAGGCCAATGGCCTAAATTTCAACTGATTTATTTCACCTTTGTGAAAACGCCAAGAAAATGCATTGCTTGCATTTTAACATCAACATTTTATGCGATTAACTTTTTTTTTAAACAATAGGCTATGCATTGTAACAGGAATGAGCGCATGAGCCTAATCGTTGTCACCTCCGAACCTTCACCCAAAATGCCTCTGTTTAATCTTAACCAGTGTCGGCTATTAACTAGTTTGAAAACGTGAACCCTGAGTTGACAACAGCATCAAACAAGTCAAGACAATCTGTGATACAGATTAAAGACGGATGAAACAGATGAAAGACAACAGAAAATGTTTCAGGAACACAACCCGCCCACCCTAAAGAAGATGCCATTTTATTGCATATATTTACATGATGAGTGAATTTGCTCCAGTAGCACTTTATTGCCCGAGAGCATGCTGGGAAACTGCGAGCAAGTGTCATCGAAATTGGCCCGGGTAATGAGCAAGGCTTTGAGAGTAGGCACGGTCATGCGATTCCTCTCGTCAGTCCAAGTGTTGCTCATGAGTGAAAATATTCGCTCAACTGGAGTATTGGTGCCAGGTAGGCACATGGCAAACTGGCAAAGCTGGCTGACATTGCTGTAAGGAATCTCTTTGCTCTTGAAGTGCGCGAACATCTCCGCCCGGTGCTCATCTGTGCGGCATTGTCGCGTAGTAGTTGACAGCCGCTAGCGAAAAAAAACATTATAACGTGGCCTCTATATTACAACACTGTACAAATAGATACATTGTAAGGTTGACTGCGCACACACGCACATTGCTGCTGAATTGCTGGAAGCTTTATTGCATACCTGCCAACATTGCAGTAGCAAAATAAGGGAGATTTTTTTTGGATATATATATATATATATATATATATATATATATATATATATATATATATATATATATATATATATATATATATATATATATATATGTGTGTGTGTGTGTGTGACCCCTCACCGAATCCAGGGACACATGTCGGCCGAAACGAATCCGAGATAATCACAAAAGAAGTATTTTTTTTCGAAATTTGTGATTTTTGTTTTTTTCCATCATGTTCAAGTTGAGATCTTGAAGAATGCAATCAGTATTTCAGATAATAGATTGTTTAGTTGGAAAAGCATGCATTTTTTGTTGCAAATTGTCTCTTTGTCAGGACTGTAGCCTGCTGGGGGGTGTGGGTAAATTACCATATGGGCCATTCACATGATGATTTAAGTCTTTTGTTTTTTTTTTTCCGTGAATCAGCTGTATGATGCGAGTTGAGCGCATGGCTACTTAGCTGCATACAGGCATGTACGGACGTACGATTTTTTGGCTGTGTGATTTTTGGCGTTTCCCAAATTGCTGCGTTTTTTTTGTTCGTGGAGAAAGATGCGCATTGGCCGTAAGTTTGTCTTGCAACCTGAAAAAAACATAAGCGCCCGTAGAGTTTGTTTGACATGACAAAGAACCTCTGCGGCCGGTCTGCGGCTCGAAAATCAGCACATCACACGCGCGCTCTCGTGCGTTTCATGCGCGCTCTCCGTGTGTTTCTTGCGTTTTTTGCATGTAGACCGGCCGTAGGAGCACGGTACGGCCAGTTGTGACCGAGGCTTTACATGAAACTAGTGTTGTGTTAGTTGTGTCATCATCGTGCTATCTTTCTTTCTTATGGTGTGAGTAATTTTTCAACCACAAAACGTTAAAGTATACTTTAGGACTTATTTTTGTACTTCATAATTGTGTTGGGCATACTTTGCATGGAAGGAAAATTGACGTGGTGATCTTTGTTTACATGAAAGTAGCATCGTGCTAGCTCGTAGGGGGTAGGGCTTTCCTTAATGTCATGCAAATGAGCACCATTATGTGCCCGCCCTGCACCCAGAGTAGCTGAGATGGAAAACTTTGAGGGCGATTTTCTCCCTTTTCTGTTTTAAGAAGTATACTATTGGTGGGACATGGCGATTCATTTCCGCCAGTTCGTTCATGTCGGTCAGTTCAGCAAAGAAATTCGTTCGTTCAGTTCGTTCACTCGTTCATTTTGATGACGTCACACCAAAGCGGCACAGCAATGGCTGTCGTCCGAAGTTTAGTTCATCTTGAGTGAACGAGAGGCGGCAGAGGTGCCATCCACAATAGATTTTCATACATTACAATGTGCTTGAGAAAAAGATGGAAGAAAAACATTATCCTAGCATTATCTGAAAAAGACTACATAAACAAAGCTCTGAAAGTTAATTAAATGTAGATGAGAATAAAGCTGTTTTTATATTTATTATATTTATTTTAGTAGAGCCATGGTCTGCCGGCTATGCAGTTGTTCTCTCAAACCCATTAAGCAAAAAAAAAAAAAAATTGCTTATTTAACAGCAACACTCATTTCAGAGAATAAACAACTTTACAAGTCATCGTATCAGGGGCGTAGGCAGAAATTTGTAATACTGTGGACTTCTATGAAATAGAGTGGACCCCATTGTAAGCGGGGGTCTGGGGGTCCTCCCCCAGAAAAAATTGTATTTCTTAGATGCAATTTCCTGCATTCTAACCAATTTTAGGGTAAATATATTAGCAAATCCCATCTGATTCACAGCCCTCTGATTAATGGCAAGATTAAGAATTGTGTCAAGTTTCAGCTCAGAGCAGGTCAGATCTTTTGTTTTGAAATACAGGACGATTCCGTATTGTAAGGGACAGTTGACAACCCTACCCTTTCACCCCCCTATGGTGCTTACTTTAAAAAAAAAAAAAAACAACCTACATTATAGACAACAGGTCTTTATTCGCTATTGTTTTGTAACGGCATTATCATCATTGTCCACATCTGTTTCTTCTGATTTCGATCTTTTTGGCTTATTAAAGAAAGAGGACAGCGATGTCTGTTTAGACATTTTCTGTTTAAGTTAGCGCAGCTAAACTAGCATTCTAGGGCCCTGTACTACGAACGGAGGTTAACCTACCCAGAAGTAACCCAGGGTTCCCCCGCTAAACCGGGGTTGACAAAACCTGGTTATCTTGTTTGGGGTTAAACGGTACTACGACGCCAGTTATGAAGTTGATTTGTTGAACCTGGTTTAACCTAATCAGGGTTAATGCGCGTTCACGTTAAAGGGGAGGTTATCAGCGCAAATCACCACTGTTCACAATGGCACGGTCGCCGTACTTCAGGGAGGAAGAATGCGCTGTCATAATGCAAAGCTACGAGGAGTTCAAAACAACATTAAGAGCAAAATCTAACACAGCGGCTGCCAATAAGGAGCGGCAAGCATGTTGGCAACGAATTGCCGATCGGGTAAATGCGCAAGTACATTCTCCCTTCTACATGTTCCAGAACAGAAGTATAGGATGAGAGAAAGCTTCATGATCAATCACAAGTCACAGAAAATGGTCCTTCGACGTGGCCCCAGTCATATATAGCTTGTTTAATGTCCGAAAAATCCTGAATAAAATTTGGTATGGTAAATTCATGGAGTCGCCTACTTAAACTGATATGTGCACAGAGTCACATGAATTAGGATGACTGACTGTTCAGTCCCTTTGACTAAGTTGGTGTATGTCCTGTGAACATTTCAGAGGCAACAGCAGTGCCAAACGCACCTGGCAACAGGTGAAAATGAAATATAAAAACATCATTCATAATGGTGTGTGTGTGTGTGTGTGTGTGTGTGTGTGTGTGTGTCGTTCTTTTTCTGTACTGTGTTTCAGATGAAAAAGCTTTTGCCCAAGGACAAGAAGTAGGCTAAACAGCATTTGCCTTTTATTTATTCAAGTTTTATCTGTTTGCCTAATAGTTCAAATTGTTTTGTATATAGTTTATAATGTAGTTGTGTGATATTAATGATAATATTGTGGAAAAACTACTTTGCACGGACGTTCATTTAATTTATTCTATCGTCATTTTGTTTGTTCTATTTTTGTGTATTTTATTTATTTATCTGTTTGTCTAGTTGTATCTATTTTTCTAATATATTTTTTGCATTAATTGTTTTTTCCTATTAAAATAATCTTGTGTTCTTGTTATAACTTTATCTATTTATCTGACTGTTTAGTTGTATCTATTTTTGTTACAATTTCAATATTTTTAATATAAGTTTTTTTCTATTAAAATGTTCTTGTGCTATATTTATTGTAGTTGTATCTATTTTATATCTCAGACTTAAATATTTTTGTAAAACAAGTGTTTTTCTATAAAATATTCTTGCGTTCTTGATAACTATGTTCTTGAGTGGGTTCTTTTTTTTTTTTTTTACAGAAAAGCCGTTCTGCATGGACATTCATTGAAGCCCTCATTGTTTTGTAATGGTTATTTATGAGCGTTTAGGGGTTACAATAATGTAAGTCTAGGTTGCTTTATATAAAAGGTATGTCCAGAAATATTGATGTCACTGTCTAAGCAGAGGGATCTGGCTTCTTTAGACGCTGTCTTCTTTAAACTGAATAACTATTTAAAAAGAGCCAAATGAGCCAGTCTTTTGAACGGCTCTTTTCAAAGAACGGATCACAAAGATGCGGATCCCATCAAAGAGCCATAAATCCCATCTCTAATCTGCGCTCCGATATCGCACGGGTCATCCAGGTACGCTGGCATTGTCTCTAGAGGAAATGTCGGTGGAGAGGTGGTGTTTAAAAAGGGTGTGGTTAATCGGAAACCTCGGGTTAACCAAGAACATAACCTGAGACGAGCAGGTTTGAGATGCAGCGTAAGTTGCCATGGCAGCATACCTCGGTTTGAACATAGCCAACTTTCGTAGTATGGGTTAATCGGGAAGTTACGCTGCACGTGATCAAGTTACTCTCGAAGTTACCCTGGTAAGCCAGAAAACCCGCTTCGTAGTACAGGGCCTAGGTCAGCGATGACTTCCGTTTTTTGGCATAGCAACGGATGTTTGCTTCTTGCCGCTTATCAAAAACGCGGGCATTAGCCAATCAAAATGATTATAGAGAAAAAAAAACACTGACAAAAATATAATTTCTGTAAATAGTTGTAACATTATACTTAATTCAAAGTGTTTTGTTTCGTGTTACATTATTGTTATCCTGCTGTTCATTGAATTTCACGTTAAAAACACCTCCTCTATGGTGGGCGAGCCAGCTGTCAATCAAGTTGGACACCTCCGATAGGGTGGGCCAGCCGTCAATCATAGTGGCACCGGCCCACTGTTGCCCTTATGTGCCTACGCCACTGCATCGTATTCAGCGAACAGTAGCCTGCGATGTCTCTCTGCTGCATTCATGATCATTCATTGTTTGGCCTGGTCATGGACATGGAAACGGTTGTTATGCACGAACATTCGATTGACGTCACGTCTAGCGAGACCTTTTCCAGCTGTTCGAGCAAGAGACCTCCTTGCAGACTGTTTCATGCAGTTGTTCAAACCCATTAAGTAACACCCATTTTGTTCATATTCAACAGCAACACTCATTACAAAGAACAAACCACTTTATTACAAATTGCATTAACATTAAAAAAACGAACACAGTATGCCGCGATCTCCAGAGCCACGTTCTTCATTGTTTATCACAGTCATGGAAACCGTTGCTATGCGCCCAGCCCAGTATGGCAGCAGGCAGGCTGGCTGCTGGCTGTTCGTTCGTTCGCGAACTGCTGAGCTCGTTCGCTGTGAACTGAAATGTATTGCTGAGTGAGAGCTCTAAATTGTAAACTAAAGACCTGGCATGTGTCAACGCTCTGATAATAGGGCTCAGATAGCCCTTAAAGAAGTAAAGTGGCGCTGCTCTGCACAGATCAAAATGCAAGTTGGACGCCCTTCTGCTACTGAACAGATCCTGCTGATTCGCCAACGACCGAGATTCAGCGACCGCCCTGCTGCCAGCAAGCAGAGACTGCTGATTCGCGAACGAACGAGAACGAGAGGCAGCGCGAACTAGTTCTAGTCGTTCACTTCAAAGACTCGTTCAAAAAGAACGGTTCGTTCGTGAACGACACACCACTAAAGTATACACTTTCAAAAGGCCACACATTCTTCAAATATTGTCAGATCTCCACATGGAAGGCATCATTGGAAAGCTTAGAAACTGTACTTTCTGAATCTGTCAATAACTCAAAATGCCCCCGGGCAGACATGTGTGCCTGGATTCTGTGATCTGCCACATATATATATAATGCACATATATACACACACACTGTATATATTTCTGTGCTACAAGCTTTTTCACCTCAGCATTAAGTACTTTCTCAGCTTCAGTCTGCCCGTGTGCGATGAACGTTGTCATTCTCTCAGAGCCCCTGATAGAGTCCACCGCACGGATATGTTTTTGTCCTTTGCAGTGTTGAGACACGTCGCCCTTTCCCCCATGTCTAACACTGAAATGTTTGTTTTTCCCGGTCCTGCGAGCTCGATGATCTGCACAGAGATCAACTACGCAAGCTCAGGAAGATGTGTATGTGTGTTGCCAGAGATAGTTGAAATTGCAGGGTGTTTATCAGGGAAGACTGGATTACTTTTCGTACTGATCTCTGGCAACCGGAGACATAGGCGAAATGCGCTATTCACGTTTAAAATATATTTTATTTGACGTTCAAAATAACGGGAGAATCACGGGAGACCTTCAAAATTACGGGAGAATTACGGGAGAAATGCCAATCCGGGAGGGGGCCGGGAGATTGTTCTGAAATACGGGAGACTCCGGGGAAAAACGGGAGTGTTGGCAGGTATGCTTTATTGGCATCTCGTTGGCTATGTATGATCGCTGTAACCGGGACAGTTTGTTAGTGTTTGGTGTAAACCGGGACATTTCAGCGTCCCGACGGACCTTTGTCGGGACTGGGGACACGCAACTCAAAATCGGGACTGTCCCGGTCAAACCGGGACGTCTGGTCACGTTATTCTATATTAAAGAAATGCTTCCTTTATAAACTGACATAAGTCTAAAACAAACAAACAAACAAACAAACAAACAAATCCTGAATGATGGTGAGGTGTCACATAAACATTATTTCACTCTAATTCACACTTATAAAGTATAATATTCGTGTAATTTAATAAGAATCATGGTGAAAATAAGTTTGTTTATTGACAACGTTGTTATTAGTTCTGCGTGTCGATGATCAGCTCGTGCGGTCTGAGTTTCCGTGGTGATTCCTGAGTTCTCGCGAGCGCTCGGTGCTCGATTGAGCTTCCTGTTGCTATGACGCAGTGACTATGGGGAGTCAGGCGTGCGCGCATGCGCAGTAAGGTCGCAGCAGGGTGTCATGGCGGCCAGCGATGTAAACACAAATCCAAGTGAGTAACAGAGAGCTGGAAGGAGGACTGAGGATCAGAGATGTCCTCCGGGAAGGTCAGGATTTCACACGGTTTATCTTTAAAAAGGGTTTTATTAAAAAGTGTTAGCAAATAATCTATCATTAAATCAAGAGTTATTTCGTGAATATGAGAATGAGAGAGAATGAGCAGCACAGTGAAATAAAGAGATGTGAGTTAGAGATTAGGAGCTGCAACCCTGATTCCAAACAAGTTGGGACAAAGTACAAATTGTAAATAAAAATGGAATGCAATGATGTGGAAGTTTCAAAATTCCATATTTTATTCAGAATAGAACATAGATGACATATCAAATGTTTAAACTGAGAAAATGTATCATTTAAAGAGAAAAATTAGGTGATTTTAAATTTCATGACAACAACACATCTCAAAAAAGTTGGGACAAGGCCATGTTTCCCACTGTGAGACATCCCCTTTTCTCTTTACAACAGTCTGTAAACATCTGGGGACTGAGGAGACAAGTTGTTCAAGTTTAAGGATAGGAATGTTAACCCATTCTTGTCTCATGTAGGATTCTAGTTGCTCAACTGTCTTAGATCTTTTTTGTCGTATCTTCCGTTTTATGATGCGCCAAATGTTTTCTATGGGTGAAAGATCTGGACTGCAGGCTGGCCAGTTCAGTACCCGGACCCTTCTTCTACGCAGCCATGATGCTGTAATTGATGCAGTATGTGGTTTGGCATTGTCATGTTGGAAAATGCAAGGTCTTCCCTGAAAGAGACGTCGTCTGGATGGGAGCATATGTTGCTCTAGAACCTGGATATACCTTTCAGCATTGATGGTGTCTTTCCAGATGTGTAAGCTGCCCATGCCACACGCACTAATGCAACCCCATACCATCAGAGATGCAGGCTTCTGAACTGAGCGCCGATAACAACTTGGGTCGTCCTTCTCCTCTTTAGTCCGAATGACACGGCGTCCCTGATTTCCATAAAGAACTTCACATTTTGATTCGTCTGACCACAGAACAGTTTTCCACTTTGCCACAGTCCATTTTAAATGAGCCTTGGCCCAGAGAAGACGTCTGCGCTTCTGGATCATGTTTAGATACGGCTTCTTCTTTGAACTATAGAGTTTTAGCTGGCAATGGCGGATGGCACGGTGAATTGTGTTCACAGATAATGTTCTCTGGAAATATTCCTGAGCCCATTTTGTAATTTCCAATACAGAAGCATGCCTGTATGGGATGCAGTGCCGTCTAAGGGCCCGAAGATCACGGGCACCCAGTATGGTTTTCCGGCCTTGACCCTTACGCACAGAGATTCTTCCAGGTTCTCTGAATCTTTTGATGATATTATGCACTGTAGATGATGATATGTTCAAACTCTTTGCAATTTTACACTGTCGAACTCCTTTCTGATATTGCTCCACTATTTGTCGGCACAGAATTAGGGGGATTGGTGATCCTCTTCCCATCTTTACTTCTGAGAGCCGCTGCCACTCCAAGATGCTCTTTTTATACCCAGTCATGTTAATGACCTATTGCCAATTGACCTAATGAGTTGCAATTTGGTCCTCCAGCTGTTCCTTTTTTGTACCTTTAACTTTTCCAGCCTCTTATTGCCCCTGTCCCAACTTTTTTGAGATGTGTTGCTGTCTTGAAATTTCAAATGAGCCAATATTTGGCATGAAATTTCAAAATGTCTCACTTTCGACATTTGATATGTTGTCTATGTTCTATTGTGAATACAATATCAGTTTTTGAGATTTGTAAATTATTGCATTCCGTTTTTATTTACAATTTGTACTTTGTCCCAACTTTTTTGGAATCGGGGTTGTATTCAAGGCAGTTATCATGCAAATATTATTATTATTTATTTTATTTAATTTTATTTTTTTAATGTATAAATTTCACCTTGAACACATTTTTTGAAATCTAACGTGTCTAAAATCCCTAATGATGATGCTTTATTCATCTCCTTACTTCAGAAACTAACCAAAGAAGACACATGGAGATCAGATGATTTAATAAGGCACATCCGGGTAAGTGTGTGTGTGTCCATCCATACCTTGCCTATAACTAACATGTGATCCTCAGGAGCATCTCAGATTTACAGTGGCATGCAAAAGTTTTGGCACCCTTACTTAAAATGTCTGTTACTGTGAATAGTTAAGCCACAGGAACCATCTGCAGCTCAACACCTCGAAGACCAAGGAGCTGGTCATTGACTTTGGGAGGTCCAGACCAAGGTCATGACCAGTTCTGGTCGAGGTGGAGGCTGTGGATTCCTACAAGTACCTCGGGCTGTGGCTGGACAGCAAGCTGGACTGGACTTGCAACACTAATCACTTGTACAGGAAGGGATAGAGCAGGCTATACTTCCTGAGGAGGCTGCAGTCCTTTAACATGGATGTTCTATCTGTCCGTGGTCGCCAGTGTCCTGTTTTATACTGTGGTGTGCTGGGGGGGCAGCACATCCAAGAAGCACACATCCAGGCTGGACAAACTGATCAGGCGGGCCGGCTCTGTGGTTGGCATGAAGCTGGACTCTCTGGTGATGGTGGAATTTTAATTTCCCTGAGGGAACCCTCCCAAAGGGATCAATAAAGTTCTATCTAATCTAAGTGAGGCAGAAGATGAACTGATCACCAAAAGGCATCAAGGTCAAGACAACACATTTCTTTTCAGCGTTTTCTGCAAGTCTTGTGTATTATTTTTGTTTTGTACAATTGGAGAGTGAAAAAAGAAAAGGAACACCATGCGAAAGTTTGGCCACCCCAATACATTTGAGTCCTCAGGTAACTTTTATCAAGGTTCCAGACCTTAATTAGCTTATTGAGCTGTGGCTTGTTCAAATTCTTCATTAGGAAAGGTCAGATGATGCAGATTTCAAAGCTGTATAAATTCTCTGACTCCTCAAACTTGTCCCTAAAATCAACAGCCATGGGCTCCTCTAAGCAACTCCCTCGCATTCTGAATAATAAAATAATTGATGGTCACAAAGCAGGAGAAAGCTACAAGAACGTAGCAAAGTGTTTTCAGGTAGCTGTTTCCTCAGATCGTAATGTTATTAAGAAATGGCAGTTAACAGAAACAGTGGAGATCAAGCTGAGGTCTGGAAGATGAAGAAAACTTTCTGAAAGAACTGCTTGTTGGATTGCTAGAAAGGCGAATAAAACCCTGTTTGACTGCAAAAGACCTTCAGAAAGATTGAGCAGACCCTGGAGTGGTGGCGCACTGTTCTACTATGCAGCGACACCTGAACAAATATGACCTTCATGGAAGAGTCATCAGAAGAAAACCGTTCCTGCGTCCTAGCCACAAAATTCAGCGTCTGAAGTTTGCAAATGAACATCTAAATAAGCCTGATGCATTTTGGAAACAAGTCCTGTGGACTGATGAAATCAAAATAGAACTTTTTGGCCACAATGTGTAAAGGTATGTTTGGAGAAAAAAGGGTGCCAAATTCCAGGAAAAGAACACCTCTCCAACTCTGAAGCATGGGTGTGGATCGATCATGCTTTGGGGTTGTGTTGCAGCCAGTGGCACAGGGCACATTTCACTGGTCAAGGGAAGCATGGATTCGAATAAATACCTGCAAACTCTGGAAGCAAACATCACACCATCTGTAAAGAAGTTGAAGTTAAAAAGAGGATGGGTCCTACAGTACAATAAGACGATGATCCAAAACACACCTCAAAATCTACAATGGAATACCTCAAGAGGCCCAAGCTGAAGGTTTTGCCCTGGCCCTCACAGTCCCCTGACCTAAACATCATTGAAAATCTGTGGATAGATCTCAAAAGAGCAGTGCATGCAAGACAGCGCAGGAAACTTGTAGAACTGGAAGCCTTTTGCAAGGATGAATGTGTGAAAATCCCCCAGGTAAGAACTGAAAGATTATTAGCCGGCTATAAAAAGCGTTTACAAGCTGTGATACTTGCCAAAGGGGGTGTTACTAGGTACTGACCATGCAGGGTGCCCAAACTTTTGCTTCGGGCCCTTTTCCTTTTTTGTCATTTAGAAAATGTAAAAGATGAAAATAAAAAATTGTTTTTGCTTAAGATACAAAGGGAATGAGGCATCTTTAACTTTATGCCTTTTGGAGATCATTTCATCTTCAACTTGCTTACTAGAGGTCTGCGCGGGACAGAATTTTCAGTCCCGCTCCCGCATTGTGCAGTCCCGCTCCCGCAAAGAATTATGATTTTCAGTCCCGCTCCTGCCCACGCCTGCCATATTTTGTCCCGCTCCCGCCCGCAAATCCCGCATGATGCAGACGTTCGCGTTATTTCTCACGAAAGTTCTTGTCATTGGCTTGGGGAATTAAACATGCTGAGCTCTCCACTGACCGATCCTTCACCTAGTGCACGTAGCGAGGGTGCGCGTTGCCAGACGGCATACGCAGCTGAGGCTTTACAGAGATAGTCTGCTATTCTGCCATGATCGGAGATCTCAAACATGGAAGACCGGGAAGGAATCGGAAACGTACGCGAGATTAGACCACATCTGCAAATTTAGGCATCTTAAAATGTTTTTATTAATGCCAAATAAAATATCCAGCACAAATTATATATGATAGACATAAATTAATAATTTATAAATTTTATTTTAAACATGTTTTTAGTTAGCGGGACTGCAGCTTATCACCTCTCCCGCCCGCTCCCGCATTGTGCACTCCCCCTCCCGCCCGCGCCCGCAATGAGCTTTCAAAATTTGTCCCACGCTGCACTGCTTTGCGTCGGGTCCCGCGGGACTCCCGCGGGAGTGCAGGGCTCTATTGCTTACCTGTTCACAGTAACAGCAATTTTACCGGGGTGCCCAAACTTTTGCATACCACCGTATTTTGTAACGTAATTCTGATCATTTAAACTGATATCATGTTTCCTACATTACCCACAATGCCATGCTGATAGTGGTGCAGTGATTAGGGATTTAGCTCATCCTTACATCATCTCCAGCTAAACAAAGCGATGCAGCGGTGCTTTAGTGCTTCAGTCTGTCCACCATCTTGTAGATCACGAACCATCCAAGCCAAGTCTCTGCCATGACTCATAGTGCATTGTGGGACTTTGAGTCCAGCTTTTGCTTCACAGTCTCTTCTACATCTGTTCTGGATTTCTCGTTGTTTAAAATTGTTGAATTTTATGCACCAGGACAAAATACGCACAGTAATGCAGAAAAACTGTGCATCTGGCAACATCGGATATTTATTAAACAACTGATTAATTCACAGAGCCAAGAAGAGGAGAGCAGGAAGAGAGAGAGATCACACAGAGACCCAGAGAAAGACAAGAGGAGGCACAGAGAGGAAAGCGGCAGGAGAGGAGAAGCAGGGGATGAGCGAGAGAAAGAGAAGAGGAGAGAGCGAGAGAGAGATTGGGGTGAGGCGGAGTACAGAGACAGCAGAAGAGAGAGACATAAGGACAGAGACAGAGAAAAAGAGAAAGAACGAGACAGAGATGGATTGAGAGAAAGGGTGAAAGAGAGAGACAGGGAAAGAGAATTAGAGAGGGAAAAGAGGACGAGGGAGAAAGATAGAGACAGAAATAAAGAGAGGGATAGAGAAAAGGACCAAGAGAGAGAAAAGAGGCACAGGGAGAGAGAAAAAAAAGACCGAGATAGACTGAGAGAGAAAGAGCGAGACCGAGGGGAAGAGAGGGATAGGGAGAAAGACAGAGAGAAGGAGAGAAGGAGGGCAGAGCGAGAAAATGAAAAAAGAAAAGAAAAGCAGATTAGTCTAGATGGGGACCACAAGTTCCGGGACAGAGAGAAAGACAGGAAAGAGAGGCACAGAGAGAGGGAGCATCGACGAGAACGTGAGCGCCGTGGAGGTGAAGAACAGGAAAATGAACGGAGGGAGCAAGAAAGACGAGAGAAGCACAGCCACCGACAGCATACTGGACAAACACATGGAGGTGAGACAATTAAACAGGTTTATTTCTCCTTCACTGAGACTGACACACACAGGTAGAGGCCACGCCTCCTTCACTGAGACTGACACACGCAGGTAGAGGCCACGCCTCCTTCACTGAGACTGACACACACAGGTAGAGGCCACGCCTCCTTCACTGAGACTGACACACGCAGGTAGCGGCCACGCCTCCTTCCCTGAGACTGACGCACACATGTAGAGGCCACGCCTCCTTCACTGAGACTGACGCACACATGTAGAGGCCACGCCTCCTTCACTGAGACTGACACATGCAGGTAGAGGCCACGCCTCCTTCACTGAAGCTGACGCACGCAGGTAGAGGCCACACCTCCTTCACTGAGGCTGACGCACGCAGGTAGAGGCCACGCCTCCTTCACTGAGGCTGACGCACGCAGATAGAGGCCACGCCTCCTTCACTGAGGCTGACGCACGCAGATAGAGGCCACGCCTCCTTCACTGAGGCTGACGCACGCAGATAGAGGCCACGCCTCCTTCACTGAGGCTGACGCACGCAGATAGAGGCCACGCCTCCTTCACTGAGGCTGACGCACGCAGATAGAGGCCACGCCTCCTTCACTGAGGCTGACGCACGCAGATAGAGGCCACGCCTCCTTCACTGAGGCTGACGCACGCAGATAGAGGCCACGCCTCCTTCACTGAGGCTGAAGCACGCAGATAGAGGCCACGCCTCCTTCACTGAGGCTGATGCACGCAGATAGAGGCCACGCCTCCTTCACTGAGGCTGACGCACGCAGATAGAGGCCACGCCTCCTTCACTGAGGCTGACGCACGCAGATAGAGGCCACGCCTCCTTCACTGAGGCTGACGCACGCAGATAGCGGCCACGCCTCCTTCACTGAGGCTGACGCACGCAGATAGAGGCCACGCCTCCTTCACTGAGGCTGACGCACGCATATAGAGGCCACGCCTCCTTCACTGAGGCTGACGCACGCAGATAGAGGCCACGCCTCCTTCACTGAGGCTGACGCACGCAGATAGAGGCCACGCCTCCTTCACTGAGGCTGACGCACGCAGATAGAGGCCACGCCTCCTTCACTGAGGCTGACGCACGCAGATAGAGGCCACGCCTCCTTCACTGAGGCTGACGCACGCAGATAGAGGCCACGCCTCCTTCACTGAGGCTGACGCACGCAGATAGAGGCCACGCCTCCTTCACTGAGGCTGACGCAAGCAGATAGAGGCCACGCCTCCTTCACTGAGGCTGACGCACGCAGATAGAGGCCACGCCTCCTTCACTGAGGCTGACGCACGCAGATAGAGGCCACGCCTCCTTCACTGAGGCTGACGCACGCAGATAGAGGCCACGCCTCCTTCACTGAGGCTGACGCAAGCAGATAGAGGCCACGCCTCCTTCACTGAGGCTGACGCACGCAGATAGAGGCCACGCCTCCTTCACTGAGGCTGACGCGCGCAGATAGAGGCCACGCCTCCTTCACTGAGGCTGACGCGCGCAGATAGAGGCCACGCCTCCTTCACTGAGGCTGACGCGCGCAGATAGAGGCCACGCCTCCTTCACTGAGGCTGACGCGCGCAGATAGAGGCCACGCCTCCTTCACTGAGGCTGACGCGCGCAGATAGAGGCCACGCCTCCTTCACTGAGGCTGACGCGCGCAGATAGAGGCCACGCCTCCTTCACTGAGGCTGACGCGCGCAGATAGAGGCCACGCCTCCTTCACTGAGGCTGACGCGCGCAGATAGAGGCCACGCCTCCTTCACTGAGGCTGGCGCGCGCAGATAGAGGCCACGCCTCCTTCACTGAGGCTGACGCGCGCAGATAGAGGCCACGCCTCCTTCACTGAGGCTGACGCACGCAGATAGAGGCCACGCCTCCTTCACTGAGGCTGACGCACGCAGATAGAGGCCACGCCTCCTTCACTGAGGCTGACGCACGCAGATAGAGGCCACGCCTCCTTCACTGAGGCTGACACAAGCAGATAGAGGCCACGCCTCCTTCACTGAGGCTGACGCACGCAGATAGAGGCCACACCTCCTTCACTGAGGCTGACACAAGCAGATAGAGGCCACGCCTCCTTTCACCTCTTTATCTTGTGTTTCAGAGGAAAGCAGTGAGCGGAGGAGAAGAGAGAAAGAGCAGCAGGTAAGATGATGGGGATCTCAGTGAAACTCGCACACTGATGAATAATTCAGATGAACACTGTGATGTGACGTTCTAATAGTGCACTCAGATGTTTAGGTCCAGCTGTGTGTGTGTGTTATGCATTGTGTGTTTGCGCTTGCCGTTGGTTTTAGGAGGACAGACAGACAGAGCGGAGACACAGACGTCAGGATGGAGACGGAGTGAGTGACAGAGAGGAGAGGGATAAACGGAGAGAACAGAGACACAACGACTCAAATCAGAGACACAGAGAGCATGAGAGCAAACACCGGCAAACCAAGCAAGAGGTAAAAACACACACACACACACACACACAGTTCTATTACCTGCTGAGACACCACAGCGCTGCTGATCCCTGCACTCTGATTGGTCAGAAGCTGTTGGTTTATTTCCTGTAAGGTTTATGTTCGTGTACCTGCAGGTTGGAAATGAGGTGACTGAGGATGCGTTTGAAGGTGCAGAGGCGTATGAGGATGATTTTGAGGTGAGAGTTGAGTTACCTGTGCTAGAGTTGATGAGTTCCAGTCCATGCGTCATATCATCATCACGTGTGTGTGTGTGTGTGTGTGTGATGCTTGTTGCTTTCAAATGGATTAGTGCGACAAGAAAACTGTGAGTTTTTGGTGTAGAAGATGCAATCATAGAGAAATCCGTCCAGTCAGTCTAACCCATCCATCCATCCATCCATCCATCCATCCATCCATCCAGTCTAACCAGAGATGCCTACTAGTACGGATTGGCCGTATTTTGTATGGAAAAGTTACGTAAATACGATGTTACGGCAAACAGTGTTATTCTGTACGGAATTATTATAAAGTCTTAAAAAAATTCCAGTGAGTTGTTTTTAAATGTCCAAGCGACTTTTTCAATCCATGCGCGATTCATGCCTATTTATTTTTACGACAACCATACATGCTGTGTGTGACATGCACAGATTCCGCACATGCTGTGTGTGACATGCACAGATTCCGCACATTTGTTCGCGCTATTTTCGATACGGTAGAATGGCCGTGCATTACACCCAGTCAAAAGGGCAATGGATACGCGCACTGCAAACTGTGTAGAACTGACATTAACATCACTCATGGTGGTCGCGATGACTGCACGCGGCATGTCAACTACAAAAAAAAACATATGGAGTATGCTGAAATGGTGAGTCAGGCGGAAAGTAAATCTGGGGGTATCCAGCAGTTTTTTACAAAATCTGTGGATGAAAAGACACGGAACGTGACACGCGCTGAAGCGGTGATGGTTGACCTGTGCTTGGAGTTGAACTTGCCAATTAGTGCCATGAAATGTGAGTTAAACTTATTCAGTTTCTTTTTACATGTCTGATTTTTATTCACTGAAATATCAAACACTGGCTGTACTTCTTTAATTCAAAGTCTTTTCAGTGTTGCAAGTGCAAATGTACATGTAGTCTGATCAAAAACAGAATTTTATGATTAGTGCTGTTGGGATTGTGGCAAAAAATTGATCATTCCACTGTTTTAAATACAATTATAAATGGCATTTTATTCAATGTCTCTTCTGAAGCATTATGCTGAAGTATTTATATATTGGGACATTAAGATAACAATGTCGGACTCTCTTTGGCATGAAATAAGAAATTTTTTTTTTAATGTTATTAGAATCCGTTAACAGGTAGAACATTTTTCCAGGCAATATAATATAATATAATACTTTTGAGGAGTTACATTCAATACCAATGATTGGTAGTCAACCGTAATGTCTGCAAACAGGGAACACTATTGTATTTATAAAAATGTGATATATTGTATGCTCTAGAAATTTGTTGAGTGGAAATTCAGTTGAGATGGCTGCTCGTGTTTTGTTTATTCAATTCACACAAAACAGTTCTTTTTAATAATTTAAATGTTAAACATATTGGTATATACACCTCTTTATAATGGAAATGCACATAAATTAATGTTACTGAAAGTCATTCCAAAATACTGAAAAATGTTTTCAAGAATACTGAAATTCAAAATTTGGGGTAGGCATCTCTGGTCTAACCCATCCATCCGTCCGTCCAGTCATTCTAACCCATCCATCCGTCCAGTCATTCTAACCCATCCATCCGTCCAGTCATTCTAACCCATCCATCCGTCCAGTCATTCTAACCCATCCATCCGTCCAGTCATTCTAACCCATCCATCTGTCCAGTCATTCTAACCCATCCATCCATCCATCCATCCATCCATCCATCCATCCATCCATCCATCCATCCATCCATCCAATCCAATCCACTCATCCAATCAGTCTAATCTATCCAATTCAACCATCCAGTCTAATCCATCCATCCAATCAGTTTAACCCATCCATCCATCCTGTCCACAGATCCAATAAGTCGAATCTATCCAGCCATCCAATCCAACCATCCAATCAGTCTAACCCATCCATCCATCCATCCATCTGTCCAATCAATCTAATCCACCCATCCAATCAGTCTAATCCATTCATCCAATCCAACCATCCAATTAGTCTAATCCATCCATCCAATCCACCCATCCAATCAGCCTAATCCATCCATCCCTCTAATCAGTCTAAACCATCCATCCAATCCAACCATCCAATCAGTCTAATCCATTCATCCATCCATCCATAGAGTATCAGTTTATTGCTCTCCTGTGTGTTCAGCAAATAATGCCATCTCCATCTCTCCTCAGGACTATGAAGAAGACTTTGAGGAGTTTGATGAGGAAGAAGAAAAAGAAGAAGAAGAGGTGCATGAAACTGAAAGGAGGGAAGTGGAGAGAGAGCTGAGTCCACGCAGCAGACGGGAGGTGGAGGCCATCCGGAGAGCCATGGAGAAGGAGAATGAGCTGATCACCACTGCACACGCCACACCCTCAACCCAGGAGTCTGAGATCTCCCTCAGTGGGAGCGCCAATCCGAGTACGGTGGAGGAGTTAACACTGAACAGGATGGAAATAAGGTGCAGGTGTGAACTCATCTGATACTAGGTATGCTGTTCAAATTTTGTGTGTGTGTGTATTATCTTTCTGACTCAGAGAGCCTTTCGAGGAAAAGCCGAACGTACAGCAGAGCCATCGACTTCACCGCGGCGAGGCAGAGAGAGATAAACCAGCAAGCAACAGATAAACAGAAGTGAGTCAGTGTGTGGGCGTGGTCACTGGTTATTATATATAAACACCTCATGTGGTACTGCGAGAGGAAAATAATCAACTAAGGAGTGGTGTGATGAGGCGGTGTCATTTTTATCCACTCATAGTTACATTTAAAGCTCTCACTTCCCTTATAGCAGCTAGGATTCCCTTACTGTCCTGTTTTTATCAAAATAAAGCGCAGGTACTGAGATCTTGATTATCTGACAGTGTGATGTTTTGTGATCCAGGAAACGCAGCGCCGAGCTCCTGCGCCTGATCGAGCTGGACTTTTCCGTCACCGAGTGTCTCCTGGATCTGCCTCCAGTCCACGAGTACGACTTGTACATCAAGAGCTATGGGATGGCCAACACCAAGCAGGTCTCGGGTTACGCACGCGCGTTCGATTTTAATCAGAAGTAAACGCTGTACATGAACATTAAAAAAAAAAATCATAGAGTTAGTTTTTTGTTCAGAGATGTTTTTTAATGGAAGTTGTATTTATGACTGGAAGGAGTCTCCAGTGTCGAAATTTACATTTCTCTGTAACATTTTTTTTTTTTTAAAGATTTTTTTGGGCTTTTTCACCTTTTTTGGATAGGACAGTGTAGAGACAGGAAATGAGCGGGATAGAGAGAGACAGGGATGGATCGGGAAATGACCTCGGGTCGGAATCGATTTATGGTATGGCGCCTTATCCACCTGAGCCACGACGCCCCCCTCTGTAACATTTTAGCTGCCACAGGGACCAACACTAAACGTAGCAATAAATGGATAAAAATCACGAGATTTATTTTTTTAATTTATTAAAAACATGAGCGTTGGGGGCAGCGCGGTGGTGTAGTGGTTAGCGCTGTCGCCTCACAGCAAGAAGGTCCGAGTTCGAGCCCTGTGGCCGGCGAGGGCCTTTCTGTGCGGAGTTTGCATGTTCTCCCCGTGTCCGCGTGGGTTTCCTCCGGGTGCTCCGGTTTCCCCCACAGTCCAAAGACATGCAGGTTAGGTTAACTGGTGACTCTAAATTGAGCGTAGGTGTGAATGTGAGTGTGAATGGTTGTCTGTGTCTATGTGTCAGCCCTGTGATGACCTGGCGACTTGTCCAGGGTGTACCCCGCCTTTCGCCCGTAGTCAGCTGGGATAGGCTCCAGCTTGCCTGCGACCCTGTAGAACAGGATAAAGTGGCCACAGATAATGAGATGAGGCATGAGCATTGGCGGGGTGCTCTGGTATAAGGGGAATAAAACACCACCCTGTGGTTGATTTATTTTACTATAACAGTGATTCCTGATCTAACACACTCCTTTCTGAAAATTGTGCCCTCAGGCCTATGTGCAGTGCAACGAGGACAACATCGAGCGAGACACTCAGACAGAGGAGACGGACGTCACGGACACGTGGACACAGCATCCGGCGGAGAGCAGCGTCGCGTGTGGAGGTGAAGAACACGACATAACACATACAGTGCTGCATATAAGATGAGGAGTGTTAACTCCACAATGACAGGCTGGTGGATGTTCATGTCCACACAGGCCCACGGGTTTCCCAGAACACAGCAGGCGAGTCCGTCACCAGGACGACCCAGGACTCAAAGCACCTCGCCGCGTTTCTCCGCTCTGCCACACAGGTGACATTTATTTTACAACCCCGATTCCAAAAAAAAGTTGGGACAAAGTACAAATTGTACATAAAAACGGAATGCAATAATTTACAAATCTCAAAAACTGATCTTGTATTCACAATAGAACATAGACAACATATCAAATGTCGAAAGTGAGACATTTTGAAATTTCATGCCAAATATTGGCTCATTTGAAATTTCATGACAGCAACACATCTCAAAAAAGTTGGGACAGGGGCAATAAGAGGCTGGAAAAGTTAAAGGTACAAAAAAAGGAACAGCTGGAGGACCAGATTGCAACTCATTAGGTCAATTGGCAATAGGTCATTAACATGACTGGGTATAAAAAGAGCATCTTGGAGTGGCAGCGGCTCTCAGAAGTAAAGATGGGAAGAGGATCACCAATCCCCCTAATTCTGCACCGACAAATAGTGGAGCAATATCAGAAAGGAGTTTGACAGTGTAAAATTGCAAAGAGTTTGAACATATCATCATCTACAGTGCATAATATCATCAAAAGATTCAGAGAATCTGGAAGAATCTCTGTGCGTAAGGGTCAAGGCCGGAAAACCATACTGGGTGCCCGTGATCTTCGGGCCCTTAGACGGCACTGCATCACATACAGGCATGCTTCTGTATTGGAAATCACAAAATGGGCTCAGGAATATTTCCAGAGAACATTATCTGTGAACACAATTCACCGTGCCATCCGCCGTTGCCAGCTAAAACTCTATAGTTCAAAGAAGAAGCCGTATCTAAACATGATCCAGAAGCGCAGACGTCTTCTCTGGGCCAAGGCTCATTTAAAATGGACTGTGGCAAAGTGGAAAACTGTTCTGTGGTCAGACGAATCAAAATTTGAAGTTCTTTATGGAAATCAGGGATGCCGTGTCATTCGGACTAAAGAGGAGAAGGACGACCCAAGTTGTTATCAGCGCTCAGTTCAGAAGCCTGCATCTCTGATGGTATGGGGTTGCATTAGTGCGTGTGGCATGGGCAGCTTACACATCTGGAAAGACACCATCAATGCTGAAAGGTATATCCAGGTTCTAGAGCAACATATGCTCCCATCCAGACGACGTCTCTTTCAGGGAAGACCTTGCATTTTCCAACATGACAATGCCAAACCACATACTGCATCAATTACAGCATCATGGCTGCGTAGAAGAAGGGTCCGGGTACTGAACTGGCCAGCCTGCAGTCCAGATCTTTCACCCATAGAAAACATTTGGCGCATCATAAAACGGAAGATACGACAAAAAAGACCCGAGACAGTTGAGCAACTAGAATCCTACATTAGACAAGAATGGGTTAACATTCCTATCCCTAAACTTGAGCAACTTGTCTCCTCAGTCCCCAGACGTTTACAGACTGTTGTAAAGAGAAAAGGGGATGTCTCACAGTGGGAAACATGGCCTTGTCCCAACTTTTTTGAGATGTGTTGTTGTCATGAAATTTAAAATCACCTAATTTTTCTCTTTAAATGATACATTTTCTCAGTTTAAACATTTGATATGTCATCTATGTTCTATTCTGAATAAAATGTGGAATTTTCAAAATTCCACATCATTGCATTCCGTTTTTATTTACAATTTGTACTTTGTCCCAACTTTTTTGGAATCGGGGTTGTACTACTGACACTGAAAACTGTTCTTCACCCACCTCTAATGTGTGTGTGTGTGTTGTAGGTGATGGCAGTGTTGCTGGAGGAGAACATCGCTGAGAGTAACTCTGTGAAAAAGCTGCAGTCCCAAATACATGCACACTCCTTCAGTGACGGCTGTGTTCATCTCAACACTAAACTGAACTTTCTACAAGGTAACACACACACACACACACACACACGAAACTAACCTTTCTACACACATGCGCGCACACACACACAACTAACGTTTCTACACACACACACATACAAACTAACCTTTGACGTGCTCACACGTGCACACAAAAACTAACCTTACACACACACAAAACCTAACCTTTGATGCGGGGAGACACACACACACACACACACACACACACACACACACACACACACTAACCTTTGACGCACGCACGCACAAACTAACCTTTGAGAGACACACACACAAACTAACCTCTGACACACACACACACACACACTCACACTAACCTTTGACGCACACACGCACAAACTAACCTTTGAGAGACACACACACAAACTAACCTTTACACACACACACACACACACACACAACTAACCTTACACATGCGCGCACACACAAACTAACCTCTGACACACACGCACACACCACATACAAAAACTAACCTTTGATGCACACACACATACACACTAACCTTTGACGCATGTACATACGCGTACACACACACACACTAAACTAACCTTTCTATACACACACAATGAAATGTGTCATAGATTCATTGATGCATTCAGTATATCTCCATTGTGACAATGCTGTGTGTGTATATGTGTGCGCGCGCAGGTCGACAGGTGACGTTGTTGCACTTCTCCCAGACACAGACCCACACCTTCCTCTCCGTTCACACCCCATGCTCCAGCTCAAGCGATGTCACACTCGACAGTCAGACACTGGTCTGTGTGTGGAACATCTGGGAGCCGTCCACACCTCAGAGCATCCTCGTTTGTGAAGCTGAGGTACACACACACACACACACACACACACACACACACACACACACACACACACACACACACAGCAGCTCTGGTCTGAGAGTTCCTTTCCCCTTCCCTCAGGTGCAGAGCTGCTGTTTCAGTCCCGGGAAGGCCACCTTGGTGTTTGCTGGGACAGACGTGGGTTCTGTGTTGGTGTGGGATCTGAGAGAACATTCCAGCTCTCACTCGCACATCAGAGTGTGTGAGGAGGAGTGGACCCTGCGTCACCCGACATTCTCCACCGGTTAGTCCAGTCTACTCAACACACATAACTCGGACTGTTTATTAAGAGATCACACACTTGGGGTCGGGCTGTTATCGGAAAATAATATCATGTTGTTTTTGGAAAAATAATTTTTTTTTAATTTAATTAATTAATTTATTTATTTGTATTTTTATTTAATAATTTTTAATACCTAGAGGAACAATGACTCTAGTTGCATTTATAGTTATATAGTTATAGTTATTATTTATTAAATTGTTTAAATTTTATTTCTTTAGATATTTGTTTATTTTTATTTTCTTTTTAAAATGTAATTGTCTTTATTTAATTATTTTTAATACCTAGGGAAATAATTAATTTTTTCTCTCAGAAAATAATATCATGGATACTTTTACTGTATAGTGTGTGTGTGTGTGTGTGTAGATGCTGTGCTCTCGGGGGCGGGGCATTTCTCCTCTGTAGTATCAGTCGAGCCTGTCCTGGTCAACATAGGGGCGGGGCTTAGAGACCCACTGCTTCCAGACCAAGAAGGTAATCCTTTTTTTTTTTTTTAAAGTTTGAAGTAAATGAGACATGTTGGTTTGTTGTATCTAAAATATCTTCCTGCTCTTGTGTAATAAAAACAAATCCAGAGAAAATCACAGTGGGTGAGGGTTCAGGGAGACAGGAAGCTATGACCAAATTAGGAAAATATCACTGAATTTAGTCCAGCAGTGCTGTTGGATGAACTAGCAAGCTAATCTCATGTAGCGCTGAACGCAGTCTGATGCTAATGCTAACACGGTGTATGTTTTAAAGGAGAACTGAAGGCAAATTTTTTATTATCAAAATTCTATTTCTCTCATTTTATTAAATATAGGAATGCATTTTTGATCGCTATTTTGTCGCTGCTATAGCAAGTTATGAGTGTTTGAAATATGCTCTGTAATATATCAGTCCATATGTCAAAGCAATGGCCGTAAACGAGATTCATTGAGACCTGTGCGAGACATCGTAGGATGGAAGTAAAACGTACAGCGGAAATCAAAGTGACCAACATCCTGCCAACGTTCCCTGTGTCCGAAATCACTCACTCTTTCACTATTCCCTACTCCCTGTATAGGGAATTACTACACTACTGTTCAAAAGTTTGGGGTCACTTTGAAATGTCATTATTTTTGAAAGAAAAGCACTGTTCTTTTCAATGAAGATCACTTTAAACTAATCAGAAATCCACTCTATACATTGCTAATGTGGTAAATGACTATTCTAGCTGCAAATGTCTGGTTTTTGGTGCAATATCTCCATAGGTGTATAGAGGCCCATTTCCAGCAACTATCACTCCAGTGTTCTAATGGTACAATGTGTTTGCTCATTGCCTCAGAAGGCTAATGGAGGATTAGAAAACCCTTGTACAATCATGTTAGCACAGCTGAAAACAGTTTAGCTCTTTAGAGAAGCTATAAAACTGACCTTCCTTTGAGCAGATTGAGTTTCTGGAGCATCACATTTGTGGGGTCGATTAAATGCTCAAAATGGCCAGAAAAATGTCTCGACTATATTTTCTATTCATTTTACAACTTATGGTGGTAAATAAAAGTGTGACTTTTCATGGAAAACACAAAATTGTCTGGGTGACCCCAAACTTTTGAACGGTAGTGTATATAGAGGACTATATAGTGAGCTCATTGGTAAAATTAAAAAAAAACCGCTTTCGGACACTAGTCCCTCACGCTGGTCTTTACGTCATTACTGTCGCACAATTAAAACGTGCCAGATCAGTCAGCTGGTGGGTTTCAAAATAATAAATACATGCGTGTGTTTTTGTGATAAATCCATATTATACCGAGCGCATTTCCCACATTAATCAATACAAAGTACCTGCAGCTTTCAGTTCTTTTAAATCAAGGCTGAATACTTTCTTCTTTGCCGCTGCCTTTTATTAAAATCACATTTGAGACTTTTAATTTGATTTCTTTCAGTGCGACCACGATGCATGATGGGATATATTGCTTTGGTTAGTGACCATCGTTGTACACTACTTTTCATGATGCATTGTGGGATACTTTGAGTGCACTATATAGGGTGTAAATAATCCTCACTTCAAAATGGCATCCTCACTATATAGTGCCCTATATAGTGAGTAGGGAGCGATTTCGGACACGGGCTGTCAAAAGACAGTTGAACTAAATTCAACATGGCTAAAAACCGAACAGGCCGATAAGTATAAGATTTAATTGCAATTAGTTGCTGATACGAGTCACGATATAAGGTTACTAAAACGGAAAACATAATTGAATAACACGTTAATTAAGAAATAAAGCAAGTTTAAAAATGACTTCAGTTCCCCTTTAACATCCTGGGTGTTCAAACAGGAAGTTTGTTTGAGACACTTCCTTTCTGTTGTACATCACAGAGTCACTGGGTCTGTCGTTCCAGTTGGGGTCACTGGATGAAAACGGACTCCTGAATCTTTGGGCAAGTTGTCATTATTATTATGTAAATATTACTCTTGATAATTTTATTGATACAAAGAGGAAATATTGATGGTCACAATGAATAAAAGGTTTAACAGATCCATGCTAGCTGGCTGAATTGAAACAGGGGAAACTCCTGCCTCAGGATGATGACCATTTGAAACGGATCGAACTCTTATTTCCTGTCTTCTATGAAGCCTTGAAACTGTCTTCACTTGAAGGCAATATTGATGTATCCTCGATGCTACGTATTACCCATAAACCTGTTCAGCAACTTGCTTAAGCGATGGGAAAAAAAAAAAAGATGGCGGAGCTTCACAGAAAAGTGATTTCAGATAGAAGTAATATGTCTTTGGGCCTTTGTAAAAAAAAAAAAAAGCCCAAAAATACTAAGAAATACACCTTGTACAATCTTTAATGAGTAACTAATTAAATTAATTTGGTCTGATTTTCTGAGGTATTTGTTAACCAGGGCGGCACGGTGGTGTAGTGGTTAGCGCTGTCGCCTCACAGCAAGAAGGTCCAGGTTCGAGCCCCGTGGCCGGCGAAGGCCTTTCTGTGCGGAGTTTGCATGTTCTCCCCGTGTCCGCGTGGGTTTCCTCCGGGTGCTCCGGTTTCCCCCACAGTCCAAAGACATGCAGGTTAGGTTAACTGGTGACTCTAAATTGACCGTAGGTGTGAATGTGAGTGTGAATGGTTGTCTGTGTCTATGTGTCAGCCCTGTGATGACCTGGCGACTTGTCCAGGGTGTACCCCGCCTTTCGCCCGTAGTCAGCTGGGATAGGCTCCAGCTTGCCTGTGACCCTGTAGAAGGATAAAGCGGCTAGAGATAATGAGATGAGATGAGATGGTCTGATTTTCTGAGGTATTTGTTAACCAGGGCGGCACGGTGGTGTAGTGGTTAGCGCTGTCGCCTCACAGCAAGAAGGTCCAGGTTCGAGCCCCGTGGCCGGCGAAGGCCTTTCTGTGCGGAGTTTGCATGTTCTCCCCAAGTCCGCGTGGGTTTCCTCCGGGTGCTCCGGTTTCCCCCACAGTCCAAAGACATGCAGGTTAGGTTAACTGGTGACTCTAAATTGAGCGTAGGTGTGAATGTGAGTGTGAATGGTTGTCTGTGTCTATGTGTCAGCCCTGTGATGACCTGGTGACTTGTCCAGGGTGTACCCCGCCTTTCACCTATAGTCAGCTGGGATAGGCTCCAGCTTGCCTGCGACCCTGTAGAACAGGATAAAGCGGCTAGAGATAATGAGATGAGATGAGATTTGTTAACCAATTAGCTAACTCTCTGGTTTGGTTACACAGCGTTCTGACGTCACCGTAAACGTCATCCCAAACCAAAGTCCTCTGAAGATGCCTTCAGTCCAAAGTCTTGCCTGATGAGATGGCAGTGAGACAGTCGTCTGTTTCGAACGCAGCCACTGCGTCCATATTTCCCCATTGCCTAGTAACACCGTTTTCAACTTTCTTATCCAGGTTGTCGTCGAGTTGCCCAAAGCGGAAGACTCTGGATCCCAAACAGACCTGGGTGAGTTTCAGTGTCCTGACTGCGCTGTCTTCGCTGTGTCCTAGCTCTAACTCCTCACTGCGTCCTTCTCAGGCCTGCGTCCAGGTGGGAAGGTGAAGCTCCTTCACACTTCCTCTCTACAGACCACCCGTCGAATGGACAAAGGGGTCGTGGGTGTCGCATCTCATCTGAGCTTCATCCTGAAATTCCTCCCCTCGGATTCGAACCACTACTTCGTCGGGAGTAACATGGTGAGAGGAGAAAACCGTAAACACGCTGATAAATAAACTGATACAGGGTTACTAAAATTAGCCCCGCCCACAAAACTTGGATTAACCTTATTGGAAAGGGGTTATGAGATTTAAAGGCAAGTGTTTGGGTGAAAGGAGAGAAGATAATGTGTAAGTGTGTGTTAGGCTTTGGTGAGACACGGGACCAGACATGGAGTCCAAGCTGTCCCGAAGCTCTACAGGCCTAAAGATGGAGAGAGACCAGTGGACGTCATGGCTCTAGAGTTCTGCCCCACTGGAGAACCGTTCTTTCTGGTGAGGATTAGTGTGTGTGTGTTGGACTGGATACAAAACCATACAGCATGTTACTGTTATATTTAACATACAAATGTGTGCAAATGACCTGTAATGACCTATTAGTGTGTGGGTGTGTTGTAGGCGGGCTGCAGTGATGGTTCAATGCGTCTCCATGCGCTACCGTATGAGGAGGCTGTGTGCGAGTGGGCTGTAAGTCCGAGCCGCCGTGCTGTTCAGTGCATACGCTTTTCCCCGACACGGTGCTCCGTGTTCTTCACTCTGGACTCTGCATCTGTCCTGCACATCTGGGATCTCACACAGAGAGACGAGTCTCCGCTCATCACCCACGACTTCCAAGCTGACCCGTACTGACCATCACTACAACGTCATAGCAACCATAGTCATTATTAGATCACACAGTATTCCAGCATTATGATATCATTAGAACTCTAACCCATCTCCGTGTGCTTTGTGCGTGCAGCGTATCCGCCATGGCTGTGTTTGGCGACGCCCACAAACAGAACCCGTACTCCGGCATCGCTCTGGCTAAACACTCAGGCAGACTGGAGATCCACTTCCTGCTTCCCTCGCTCACACTTCCTCAAGCCTCAGACATGGAGAAACTCCGCTCGATGGCGCGGGACGCACTCTGAACACACACACACACACACACACACACACACACACACACACAACACTAAACTGTTATCTGATGATTGAAATAATTTTGATCTCATTTCACACCGTTTGTAGACCCCTTGCACTGACCTCACACTTACATTAGCAGCTGTTGCTACCCTTGTCCTGGGGGACAAGCGAATTTTGTTTACATACCGAAGACAAGCAGGATGTAGTTCGAAAAAAGCTACAGTGCAAACAGCTTTGCTACTGGATTACTTGGATAATCTGAGTCAGAAAGAAGGAAAGGATAGATCTATGCGGAAATTAGAGTCTATTAGTGGATCCGTATAAAATCCTTTTAAACGACTGGAGTGACGATGTCGATTCGTGGCCAAAAGTTACCTATGTAGATGTTGGAATATACGTTCTCATTGCATTTTCTCTGTTTCAATAAAAAAAAATATTGTTTGCTGGAATAGAAGAGCAGGGAGGATTGAGAATCAAGCAGCTAAGGTTTGTTTAAAACTTGTAGCTGTAGTCGTGTACCAAAAGCCCAGAAATTCCTCCTTACCCAGGAATAAACGATACAGCATTTATCTTGTTGTGTCCTGATCCCTAGATCTTTAACCCAGCCACATATAAAAAGTTGTTCTCCTCCATGCTCTTCCAGGTTTTCGTCTGTGTGTCCGTGTAGAACGATGTCTGCAGCACCAGGTAGTTTGAGATGTCGGGGAACTCAATGGATGGATAATTTTCCAACTCGTAGGAAAAATCCTTCTTTTTTTAACGTGTAAGGATCTAATCCCATCGCAAAGAGTAACTTTTCTGAAGGTATCTTGACTGTAAATTGGCCTCTAAACTGCAGAAACTGGTTTCCCTGACCACCACTTCATTCACCGGACGTAAACTTGCAAGCAAAAGTCACGTGACTGAATACAAGCTATATTCTATTCTGTGTTAACCACTTGCAAAAAATGACCAAAAAACCTTTAACTCCGTGGCTTGTCAGTGAAAAAAAAAATGCCGAGCTTGTGGCCGTACACTGTGACTGTATGGCAGGCCTTGGAGGGAGCTGTTCTCACACAGCATCATTGTTGTGCGCTATCGAAGCTGGAGTGAAACAAAGGGATTCACTGACGGTTACAGATATAAAGGTTCATACATGTCAACCTTTGGTCAATCAAACCTGTATAACCAACCTCCAAAATCCGTATTTCCCTTATAAAGTCCGTATAAGATGCAAATTAAAATAATTTACCTAAAATTTGAATGATAATTAACAATGATGTATCCAAGTTACTTTTTATGCAATATTAATAACAATAAACCTTCAGAATGAATACAAAGCTCCAATGTTTGACAAAAACACAAAGTGTCACTCTAATGTTCTGAATTGTACTCCATGACAGCTTTTTTAGCAGTCTGCACCAATACCTCACGAGGCTGCATGTCACAGCAAGTGTCTGTGTTGATCTTGCCGGAGTGCCCATTCAGAATCTTTTCAGTCGCTATTGAAAGTCGCTCAGGTGGAAATACGCGTTTCAAACAAAATGTTACTTCCCGGTTGGCGGGATCCTCGCAATGCAGTGTGCGCATGATCAAAAGTGGAACGAAGTCTCGCTACCACAAGATAATGCGCAATTTCATAAGACTCTTTACTGGCTGTCTGTGCTTTCTGTGGTGTACAGTACGTTTGTAAATGTTATGCGCTCTTTTATCATCGTGGGAATTGATTATAGCTCTAAATGAATATTGAAGTTTTTTTAAAGAATCCGTATAACTTTATTTGTACGCCCGTATACTACGTTTATTGAATCAAATCCGTATAAAATACGGACATTCCGTATAGGTTGACATGTATGAAGGTTTCGGAGATATTTCCTTTCCAAATACTGGGTTTGGAGATATTTTCTTTCTAAAGAAATCCCCAAGTCTGGTTCCTAAGCCACAAGCAGAAGTTCAGGACAAAGTTCCAGGGAGACGGTAATATCTTTTATCTTTTTCTCTATTTGAACAACCAAAAACAGTGCAACAATGAACCATACTTAAGATAGATTAAGCTACTGGAAAGACGGTGTCTGGTTGTCCCCCAGGAGACATTATTACGTGATGCGTGATGTCACGTGCGACAAGGAGGGTCTGTAGTTCAGGAGTAACTCAGGAGTAAAAGACACAGTACAACAAGATACTATGTCATGGTTTTCACTGCATTTATACTGGCAGGTGGTTCTGTGAAAGGTCCAATGGCATTTCTTCATGTAAAGGCTGTTTTCTATTTTTGTATTAAATACATATTATTATTATTATCATCCATACAGGACACTTTTTCAGTGGAATAAAAACGTGTTCTATTCCCTTCTAGCGGGTTCCATTCATTTGGTTTGATAGCATGCAATAATTGTTAGCATATCGCTGATCCTACGTGTATTATGTCACTCTACCCAATGGAGAATGAGCATTGAATACGGTTTACGATATTGTATGGTTGTCAAGACAACATGACATCACATGTCAGAGACATAAAACTTCCACGCTAGCAAGCGACTGTCTGGGAAAATTTGTAAACAAACATGGCTGCCAGGTTTGCTTTGTTTAAATACGTCTGATTTTGAAAGAAAAAGACGCGTTTAACACACCTGAAAAGAATGTGCATGTATACAGTGTCTTGCAAAAGTATTTCATCCCCCTTGGTGTTTGTCCTGTTTTGTAGCATTACAAGCTGGAATTAAAATGGATTTTTGGAAGGTTAGCACCATTTGATTTACACAACATGCCTACCACTTTAAAGGTACACATTTTTTTTTATTGTGACGCAAACAATAATTAAGATGAAAAAACAGAACTCTGGCATGTGCATAGGTATTCACCCCCTTTCGTATGAAACCCCCCAAATAAGAGCTGGTCCAAACAATTCACTTCATAAGTCACATAATTAGTTGAATAAGATCCACCTGTGTGCAATCAAAGTGTCACATGATCTGTCACATGATGTATGTATAAATCAACCTGTTCTGGAAAGACCCTGACTCTGCAACACTACTAAGCAAGCAACATGAAAACCAAGGAGCCTCCAAACAGGTCAGAGACAAAGTTGTGGAGAAGTATAGATCAGATCCCAAACTTTGAATATCCCATGGAGCTCCATTAAATCCATTATAGCAAAATGGAAAGAATATGGCACCACTACAAACCTGACAAGAGAAGGCCCCACCCACCAAAACTCACAGACCGGGCAAGGAGGGCATTAATCAGAGATACAACAAAGACACCAAAGATAACATTGAAGGAGCTGCAAAGATCCACAGCAGAGATGGGAGTATCTGTCCATAGGATCACTTTAAGCCATACACTCCACAGAGTGGGTGGGGCTTTATGGGAAGAATGGCCATAAAAAGTCATTGCTTAAGAAAACACATTTGGAGTTTGCCCAACAGCATGTGGCAGACTCTCCAAACACATGGAAGAAGATTCTCTGGTCAAATGAGACTAAAATTGATCTTTTTGGCCATCATGGGAAATGCCATGTGTGGCGTAAACCCCAGCACCCGGAGAACCATCCCTACAGTGAAGCATGGTGGTGGCAGCATCATGCTGTGGGGATGTTTTTTCATCTACAGGGGACTAGGAAAGCTGGTCAGGACTGAAGGAAAGCTGGATGGCACTAAATACAGGGCAATTCTGGAGGAAAACCTGTTTGAGTCGGCCAGAGGTTTGAGACTAGGATGAAGTTTTCACATTCCAGCAGGACAACGACCCTAAAACATGCTGCTAAAAGCTACACTGGAGTGGTTTAAAGGGAAACATTTAAATGTCTTGGAATGGTCTAATCAAAGCCCAGACCTCAATCCAATTGATAATCTGTGACATAACTTGAAGATTGCTGTACATCAATGCAGTCCATCTAACTTGAAGGAGTTGAAGCAGTTTTGCCTTGAGGAATGGACAAAAATACCCAGTGGCTAGATGTGCTAAGCTAATAGAGACAAACCACAAGAGACTTGCAGCTGTAATTGTAACAAACGGTGGCTCTACAAAGTATTGACTTTGAGGGGTGACTACCTATGCACACTCCAAATTTCTGTTTTTTTTTTTTCATCTTAATTATTGTTTGTGTCACAATAAAACAACACTTTTCACCTTTAAAGTGGTAGTCATGTTGTGTAAATCAAATGTTGCTAACCCCCCCCCCCCCCCCCCCCCCCCCCAAAATCCATTTTAATTCCAGCTTGTAATGCAACAAAACAGGACCAACACCAAAGAGGGATGAATACTTTTGCAAGACAATGTAATCTCATCTCATAATAATAATAATAATAGTGGCTTTTTTCGTGGTCTATCAGATATATTCCATTCAGCTACTTGTCTTCGACTCATTCAGTATCATGCTAGCTGAATGGAATATATCTGATAGACCACTCAATGCCAGCCAATATTATTTAAATATTATTGTTGTATTTTGTTACATGGTTTATTCTGAAAGAGAAAACTATTTGAACTGGGAAATTGGTCCCAAGATTCTTTGATTGAGCAGCTTCAAATATCCATAAAGCACTGCATTAAGCCAAATTGTATACCGTAAAGTGGTGACACTTCCATTATAGTAGCTATAAACAGTCATTCCCTCACCACACTCTCTTTATTCTCTCTTTTCGAGCTAATGAGACCAAAAAGGATGTCATGTTATGGAGAAACCAGAAAGCGTGAATCGTATCTCATTGGTTCTGAATTGAATCAGTAGTGAATCAAAGTGCATCGAATTGTTACTTGTTTAACTGCTTTGTTTATCCATCCATCCATCATCCATAGCCGCTTACAGTGCCTTGAAAAAGTATTCATACCCCTTGAACTTTTTCACATTTTTCCACCTTACAACCACGAACTTAAAAGTTTTTTATTGAGATTTCATGTGATAGACCAACACAGAGTAGCACATAATTGTGAAGTGAAACGAAAATGATAAATGATCTTCAAAATTTTAAACAAATAAAAATCTGAAAATGTGATGTGCATTAGTATTCAGCCCCCTGCATCAATACTTTGTAGAGCCACCTTTTGCTGCAATTACAGCTGCAAGTCTTTTGTGGTATGTTTCTACCAGCTTTGCACATCTAGACACTGAAATTTTTGCCCATTCTTCTTTGCAAAATAGCTCAAGCTCAGCCAGATTGGATGGAGAGCATCTGTGAACAGCAATTTTCAAGGTCTTGCCACAGATGCTCAATGGGATTTAGGTCTGGACTTTGACTGGGCCATTCTAACACATGAATATTCTTTGATCTAAACCATTCCATTGTAGCTCTGGCTGTATGTTTAGGGTCATTGTCTTGCTGGAAGGTGAATCTCCTTCCTGGTCTCAAGTCTTTTGCAGCCTCCAACAGGTTTTCTTCCAGGATTGCCCTGTATTTAGCTCCATCCATCTTCCCATCAACCCTGACCAGCTTCTCTGTCCCTGCTGAAGAAAAGCATCCCCATAGCATGATGCTGCCACCACCATGTTTCACAGTCGGATGGTGTGTGCAGGGTGATGAGCAGTGTTAGTTTTCTGCCACACATAGCGCTTTGCGGGCGGCACGGTGGTGTAGTGGTTAGTGCTGTCGCCTCACAGCAAGAAGGTCCTGGGTTCGAGCCCCGGGGCCGGCGAGAGGCCTTTCTGTGTGGAGTTTGCATGTTCTCCCCGTGTCCGCGTGGGTTTCCTCCGGGTGCTCCGGTTTCCCCCACAGTCCAAAGACATGCAGGTTAGGTTAACTGGTGACTCTAAATTGACCGTAGGTGTGAATGTGAGTGTGAATGGTTGTCTGTGTCTATGTGTCAGCCCTGTGATGACCTGGCGACTTGTCCAGGGTGTACCCCGCCTTTCGCCCGTAGTCAGCTGCAATAGGCTCCAGCTTGCCTGCGACCCTGTAGAAGGATAAAGCGGCTAGAGATAATGAGATAAGATGAGACATAGCGCTTTGCATTTAGGCCAAAAAGTTCAACTTTGGTCTCATCTGATCAAAGCACCTTCTTCCACATGTTTGCTGTGTCCCCTACATGGCTTCTTATGCCTGTCTTTCAACAATGGCTTTCTTCTTGCCACTCTTCCAAAAAGGCCAGATTTGTGGCGTGTACGACTTATAGTTGTCCTGTGCACAGATTCTCCCACCTGAGCTGTGGATTTCTGCAGCTCCTCCAGAGTGATCATGGGCCTCTTGGCTGCTTCTCTGACCAGTGCTCTCCTTGCTCGCTCTGTCAGTTTAGGTGGATGGCCATGTCTTGGTAGGTTTGCAGTTGTGCCATACTTTTTCCATTTTTGAATGATGGATTGAACAGTGCTTCTTGAGATGTTCAGAGCTTGGGATATTTTTTTATAACCTAACCCTGCTTTAAACTTCTCCAGAACTTTATCCCTGACCTGTCTGGTGAGTTCTTTGGTCTTCATGATGCTGTTTGTTCTTCAGTGTTCTCTAACAAACCACTGAGGCCTTCACAGAACAAGTGTATTTATGCTGAGAGTAAATTACACACAGTAGGACTCTATTAACTAATTAGATTACTTCTGAAGGCAATTGATTGCACTGGATTGTATTTAGAGGTATCAGAGTACAGGGGGCTGAATACTAATGCACACCACATTTTTCAGATTTTTATTTGTTTAAAATTTTGAAGACCATTTATCATTTTCGTTTCACTTCACAATTATGTGCTACTCTGTGTTGGTCTATCACATGAAATCTCAATAAAAAACTTTTAAGTTCGTGGTTGTAAGGTGGAAAAATGTGAAAAAGTTCAAGGGGTATGAATACTTTTTCAAGGCACTGTATCCTGTGTAGGGTCGCAGGCAAGCTGGAGCCTATCCCAGTTGACGACGGGCGAAAGGCGGGGTACACTCTGGACAAGTCTCCAGATCATCGCAGGGCTGACACATAGACACAGACACCCATTCACACTTACATTCACACCTACGGTCAATTTAGAGTCACCAATTATCCTAACCTGCATGTCTTTGGACTGTGGGGGAAACCAGAGCACCCGGAGAAAACCCACTCAGACATGGGGAGAACATGCAAACTCCATACAGAAAGTCCCCCTTCTGTCACTGGGCTCAAACCCAGAACCTTCTTTCTGTGAGGCAACAGTGCTAACCACTACACCACTGTGCCACCTTGTTTTGTTTATATTTTAGGATATTTAATATGAGAACCTTTTTAAAGCTGTTTTTATAGAGCAATACAGTAAAAAGGGGTTCTGGTAGTTTTACTCGACATGTTCCTGAGCCTTGAAACATTAACAATCCAGATTTAGAGTGATTTACGAATACCTCTGATGACCCCATGGGGGAAGCCATGGTCTAATGGTTAGAGAAGCAGGTTTGGGACTGAAAGGTTGCTGGTTTGATTCCCTGGACCAGCAGGAATGGCTGAAGTGCCCTTGAGCAAGGGCACTATGTGTCAGCCCTGTGATGACCTGGTGACTTGTCCAGGGTGTACCCCGCCTCTCACCCATAGTCAACTGGGATAGGCTCCAATTTGCCCCGCGACCCTGCACAGGATAACCCCCACCTGTTCCCCAGGCTGCTCTGGGTATGTTGTATGTTGCTCTGGATAAATGCCTGTAATGTAATGGAACAGTTATCATTTTGCATTTTCTTGAGTTTTGAGTTTAATCTCTGCATTTAATCAATCAATCAAGTTTATTTGTACAGTGCTTTTAACAATAAACATTGTTGCAAAGCAGCTTTACAGAATTTGAACGACTTAAAACATGAGCTAATTTTATCCCTAATCTATCCCCAATGAGCAAGCCTGTGGCGACAGTGGCAAGGAAAAACTCCCTCAGACGACATGAGGAAGAAACCTCGAGAGGAACCAGACTCAAAAGGGAACCCATCCTCATTTGGGCAACAACAGACAGCCTGACTATAATATTAACAGTTTTAACAGGTATGACCCTCAACTGTCCTCATGGGGCCGTCCTTCACAGGAGTGGGGCAATAAAACTCCGACCAGACACAGGGCACCAGGATGGATCAAGCAGGTCCGAGGGGCAGAAGAGGCCAGCATCTCAATCCCAGGATCAACATGTAACTCAGAGGGACAGATGGGGGGGGGGGAAGAGAGAGAGAAAGAAAACACGTTGTTAGGTATGCCCTAAAAATGACAAGTATTAAATCTATGTGGTAGGCTCGCAGAGACGAGAGTCTTTACATCAGGCATAACACACAATGGCATGTTAATATGGTAAAATATATCATAACCTGCTCTGGCTGGATGCTTGATTGGGTGATTGGAGCACACTCCTCAGCAATGATGAGATGCAGATGGGATCCTTAGGGCTGGCCAAGACAATTCAGTTACATTTCACCGAGTCTGGGACATGCGACAGAATGTCTGACGGCCGATTCCCTGCAGGCTACGATAGCCAGTCGAGGTCTCCACCGTCTCCACCAAAAGATTTCCTGTTGACTCCATGTAACTCAGAGGGACAGATTTGGGGGGGGGGGGGGGGGGGGGAAGAAAACACAGGTGGTTAGGTATGCCCAATGTCACCTGAATAAGTAGGAACAGTATACATATTGCACCGAGTACAAGCAGGGACTCCGGCAACTAACTATGACAGCATAACTAAAAGGAGAGAGCCAGAAGGTAACACAGGCATGAGGGAGCCCCGGGACATAAAGCAGCAGCCACTACACCGTCAACAAATTCGAGTGAGCAAGCGAGTGGGGACTGACAGCATCCATACATCCCAGTTTACCAAAACACTCTATGTCTGAGGACCCTCCAGATCTACTCCTTTACCTCATAAACACCATTAACAAAAGGCTTGACTAAACAGATATGTTTTCAGCCTAGACTTAAATGCTGAGACTGTGTCTGATTCCTGAACATTACTTGGAAGGCTGTTCCATAACTGTGGGGCTTTGTAAGAAAAGGCTCTGCCCCCTGATGTAGCCTTCACTATACGAGGTACCAGCAGATAGCCTGCACCTTTTGATCTAAGTAGGCGTGGCGGGTCATAGAGGAGCAGTTGTTCACTCAGGTACTGTGGTGCGAGACCATTTAGTGCTTTAAAGGTCAATAGTAGTATTTTATAATCAATACGAAATTTGATTTCCATTATAAGCAACTTTGGAGTAAACAGGAGTTCTGGGCTTTGGCAGTGATCTCAAACAGACACTTAAACTACACGTATAGTTTATATAGAGTAGGTTGAAAAACATTGGGGTTTTACTTGACTTGACCCTCCAGTGATCAAACTGGTGACAAGATGGAGTGAAACAATGCCCAGCAGGGGGCACTATTCTCATATCAGACACAATGGCTCACAACAAGGATATCAATATGCTAGCTTTAATTTTAACCACAGGTGAAAGAGACGTGATCGGGTTAATAAATGAAGACCCAAGCAGGAGCTTGTAGGTTGACGTGACAGGATGCAAAACTCTCAACATCCTAACTGCTCCTGAAGTCCTGATCCTGCACCACTTCATTAGTTTGAATATCAGTACTCGTATTTATACACTCCCCGGCCACTTTAATAGGAACTTGTTGTTGATTCTAAGATCCCTGTTTTTGGCTGCAGGAGTGGAACTCAATGTGTTCTTCTGTTTGCTGTTGCATGCTGATATGCTTTTCTGCTCACCGCAGTTGTAAAGAGTGATAATACGAATTACATCCTCACTAGAAAAAAAAAGCTCAAACCACCTCAAATCTGTCCATTTTCTGATCTCTGACCTCTCTTATCAACAAGGCGTTTGTTTCCACTCACAGAACTGTTGCTCACTCACTCAATTATGCTTTTTTTGTTTTTCGCACCATTCTGTGTAAACTCTAGAGACTGTTGTGTGTGAAAACCCCAGGAGAGCAGCAGTTTCTGAAATACTCAAACCTTCATGCTCCATCTGGCTCAAACCAACACCCATGCCACAGTGAAAGAAAGTCACACTTTGAGATCACAATTTTTCCCATTCTGATGTTTGACTCATTGTGAGCATTAACTGAAGCTCTTGATTACACCCCCGCTCCGAAGAGGAGGTATACTGGTTTACGTCTGTCTGTATCCACGTCTGTCCAAAACACCCTTTTTCTCAGCAACCACAAATCATAGCCACTTGGTACCAAACTTCAGCTTGGGGTTCTATATTATGTATACCATTTTCAGGTCTGTCGCACATCAACTTCCTGTTTACCGATGGAATGTATTTACAGAACATATAACGTGGATTTACAACATTTTCTTAACACTTTTCTCAGCAACTACAAATCAGAACTGCTTGATATTTGGTACCAAGCTTCAGCTTGGGGTTCTATACCGTGTATACCATTTTCAGGTCTGTCGCACATCGACTTCCTGTTTTCCTCCATGTAAAACTTTTTTCTTCAGTAATATTCCTAATATTCAGTAATAGTCAGTATTCTACTTTTGTTATCATTTTTCTTGCACAAAT
Source organism: Neoarius graeffei (assembly GCF_027579695.1). Lineage (NCBI taxonomy): Eukaryota > Metazoa > Chordata > Actinopteri > Siluriformes > Ariidae > Neoarius > Neoarius graeffei. The sequence continues at coordinate 117,614,354 of NC_083569.1, read as the reverse complement.
TACATTTTACAATATATTTTTATATCCATTAAAAAAAATCAGTGCTCCAGAGATTTGTCTCCATTTGTCTACTTCCGCCTCCATATCCTCGCAACCTCAAAGTTCTGGTGACCTAAAGTGCCAAGTTTAACAGCAAAGCACCGCCCTGTGTGTCTCTGTATCCTAGCAACCAGGAAAGGGAGTCGCCCGAGGCCGTAAAAACTGGACGGGTCAGAATGAATAATGGAAGCCATGGAAACACAATGTGTGTGATGTGTTGAGACTGAGATTAGAGTTTAAAACTCCAAGTGAAGTTCAACAACATGGAGAATCCAGACGGAGAGAGCTTTAACTTTTATTAGATAATTTCATTTTTATTTCATTTATTCATGGGTCAGAAGATTGGAGAAGGTGAGAGAGAGATAGAGAGAGAGAGAGAGAGAGAGAGAGAGCACTTAACCATGCACTACAGACAGACAGACAGACAGATAGATAGATAGATAGATAGATAGATAGATAGATAGATAGATAGATAGATAGATAGATAGATAGATAAGCAGGCAGGGACAAAGATAGATCAACAGATGGATGGATAGATAGACAGGGACATAGATCAACGGATGGATGGAAGGATGGATAGATGGACAGAGAGACAGACAGATAGATCGACAGACAGAGATAAACATAGATAAATAGATAGGCAGATAGATAGACAGATGGACAGACAGGAAGACAGTCAGATGGATAGAAAAATAGATAGACAGACAGACGGATAGATTGAGACATATCCATAGATAGATAGATAGATAGATAGACACACAATTAGACAGACAGATGTGGATAAAGCTGTATAACCATAGTGTCCTCCTCTCAGATGGTGCACTCTCACATCGGCCCCCGCGTCCTCACCCACGGCCTGCAGCACATCTCCCACGTCCCCTGTGAGGAGGAAGTGACTCTCATGTCATGTGGCGTAGAAGAAGATGGCTTCCTGAGTCTCCACCGCAGTGGGCGTGTCAGGTTCTACACAGCAAATGGGTACCTGAGGGAACCTCCCACCCGCTCCACCGTGCCCTATGAGGGCATGGCCTTCACACAGATCCCGGGCAGGCTGGTGGGGTGGGGACCCGGTGAGAACCTCACACTGCTGGACATGGAGTTAACGCCACTCGCTCACGCCCAGGAGCCGCTCGACATCAGAGTGTGTCAGGTGTGTGTTCCTGAAGGGTTTTATTCCTCATGCATGTTTTATTAATGAACAAATGCATGCAGTATCTCTCTCTCTCTCTCTCTCTCTCTCTAGATGTTAGAAGGCTCTCAGGAGCTGGTCACCTCTGGGGCCGGGAATGTGTGTTCGTGGAGTCTGGGTCACATGGTGTGTCGTGTTCGGGTGGTGGACGGGTTTGTGGGGGAGTGTGTGTTCACACAGCTGGCGCTGGTTCCTCCTGCAGCTCAGAAAGCTCCCCGAGCTCTCGCTGTGTGTGGAAGATCAGTGACGGTCGTGGATCTAAGGGAGGGGCGTGTGCTGGAACACAAAACCAATCTCCATCGACGGTGTGTATGTGTGTGTAAATAGTGTAGTTTAGTATCCCAGTTCAGTTTGTGGATGAATATCTTTCTTTTATTATTCTTAATGAAAAATACACTGTATGGTGCTTTGTCTCCGTATTCAGTGAGATCACAGCCTTGGTGTACTGCCCCCTGCAGGACCTCACGGTCACTGCATCCAAAGACATGACCATGAGGGTGTGGGGGTCGGACTGGGAGCTGCTCACGGCCTTCATCGGTCACACAGGTGTGTGAGAACAACACTGAGGATTATGTGTAATATGAGATGCTGTTAAGTAAACGCATGCTGCATAGATAGGAAAATAATCAAGAACAGGAGGGTGTGATGAAGTGGAGTCACTATTATCACCACAGAGTTGATTAATTTCCCATAACAATATGTCTGGAAGTATTTTATTCTTCTTCTACTAGAGAAATTAAAATTTTTCATGAATCAAAGAATGAAGGATCATACTTTTTTATCCATTTATATTTACATTTAAGAGTGGGATCATTAGTTAGTTCCTGTTGCAGCTACAAACAGTCATCCCTTCAGCATCTTCTCTTTTTTCTCTCTCGACCCCCAAAAAAACCAGCAGAAAGTGTAAACCCATCAATCCTGAAAATGTCGGAAAACAAAGTAAAGTTATTTATTTATTTATTTATTTATTTATTTATATGACTGTTACAAATCACTGACACTGGAGACTCCTTCCATAAATGTTATATAAAAGACGTAATGATTCACCCAATTTATAATTCGGTTCGATTCATGATACTTTTGAAACAAAAAAAAAACAATAAAAAAATAATTTTATTACCACAAAAAAAGCAACTTATGAACTTAAATATTCCTTTTGATAAATTTTAATAAAATACTTGTTTCATTTTCTTAATAACCATCAATAATTATTTACCTATGTCTGTAAAGATTGGAGAAAAATATAATTGCCTATTAACTAAAATATTCCTTTTATTAAAAGGAAAAAAGTTAATAACAAATATTCCTTTTCTTAATAAACATTTATGAGCATTTGTACTTCCTCAATTTGCTTCTCTTTTCTTTATCTTTCAGTAGTCTGTAAAAAGAGAGAGAGCTCTGAGTTCTTGCTAAATCTATTTGTACACAATCACACAACAGCTCTTTCACATTTTAGATCTGTTTTTTTTGTGGTTTTTTTTGCAGCATTAGAGCTACGTTACTTCCACCTACAGTGAAGTCATGAGTATTCCCATATATTTAAAGCTAGACGGCCTCTTGATTTCATAAAATTGGTGAAATTTAGTTCCCTCTGAAATGTGGTCCTTGTGATATATGTTTATTTCTGTAATATCTCACAAAATATCAGGCCATTCTGTGGCTGGGAAGTTATTTAATTTGAGGGGATTAAAGCAAATAATGTGCATGAAATTGCTCGCTTCGTGCAGTCAAGCAGACAGAGGAAGTCTGTGTGTGTGTGTGCACATGTGCAGATTTACCTTTGAGCGTGCACTGACAGTTCCATCATTCTGTCGCTAAACGAACAGCTGATCACACCGAGGTGCTCGCTGAGCGTCGATATTTATTAGTTTGGTCCTGCGTTTCCTTTCCTTCATATATAACATAATGTCTTTTCTTCTCGCTTTCCGTTACTGTAGTCGGTCTTTCACGTTTCATTCGCGCACTCACGTCCTCCGTTTTTCTCTCCTGTTTCAAATTTGTATCCCACAATTCCTTGCGCAAATGGTGAAAGCCTACCACGTGATGTATGACGTAGTATCTTGTATTGGGTCATGGTGAAGCAGGAAAAAATAGCGGAGAATTTAGGGCCACGTGGCCTTAAATTTATTAATTGTTCTATTTAAAAAAAACGAATAAAATTGGAAGTCTGTGATTTGAATTCAGTAGCTTTCGGTCCACTAAACAAAAATAATTGGGTGTTGGGGAAAATTATTTTTATGACCTACACTTGAAAAATCTGAAAGGTGGTCTAACTTTAACAGTTATTCCATGAAACTGAGTAGTACATGAACTGATTGTCTATAATCCATGTATGATGAGATTGAGTGGAATAACTGCTTTATTCTATCCACATTCACTGGATTTTGAGAAACAGAGCATTTTTATTTTTCATTTTTTGCAAATTCGATAAATAAAAACTTTATACAAAATGTCCGACAAAATAATTTCCGCTTAGAATGTAAACAAACCGGCGAAATGACAGGAGCAATTTGTGAAAAAAATGCAATAATAATAATTCTTGAAAAATAAAAAAGATACTTTCATTCCATATTTTGTTGCTTTTTTTGCGGTTTTTGGGGGTTTTGTTCCTGAGTTTTTATTTTATCCTTGGTTGGTTCAGCAACACGCTCTGCCATTTTGTTTTTCTCTTCTCATGATATATGAGGTGATAGCCTAGTAGTAGACTAGCCAATCAGAGTGTGCAATTGCTCATATCCAGTGAATGTGGATAGAATAATGTACATTTATTGTGCCCTCTGCTGTCTAAACAACACAATGATGGCAAGAAAAAACCTTCTAATTATAGTTTATGTCAAGGTTCATTTTTTTTATTTCCATGATTTGAATTGTCATAAAGTTGTACCATGATTTATTGTCGCAGACTATTAAATAAACACTGATCATTCAATGATCCTTTTATCCATTTATGTGGAGCATCCACTGTATTCTGACATGCCCCTGGGAATGAACTGTTACTATAGAAATGACAGACAGTACACTGTCACTACAGCGGTGTGTAGTGGTAGTTTAATGGTGTGTGTTGTTTTGCTGTAGAATAATAACACACACTGTTCGTATTTTCAGCTGTGGTCACATCTCTTCTGTTGTGTCCCATGTCTGGTCTGCTGCTTTCCTCCTCCCTGGACTCATCCCTGCGCTACTGGAGTCTACAGACAGGTGATCAGGTGAAGATCATGTCTCTGCCCACTAGTTGTGCCCCACCCCTTTCAGTAGGCGGTCCCAGCTCCACATCCACCTTCTTCTCCTTCTCTAAATCTGGCATTGACTTCTGGACCTTCAATAGCATCTACAAGCTCCACTGCAAGCTCAGTGGAGACTCAGCCATCAGGCCTGTCCGTCAAATACTTGCCACGCGCTTGGGCCCACACTACCCTGCTCGTGTGATGTGTGTCCATGGCGACAGTGATGTCATGCTCATGGCTGCAGGGACAGGGGCGGTGCTGACAGCGTTCTGGGCCAGAGGGAGAATCAGGTGTGCTGATTACTGCCTCTACAAAGAGGTGTTGATGGTACTCACCGATGAAGGAGTGGTGATCAAAGCCAGCACACTGACCAATCCTGTGACTCGGCTGGATACGTGGACCAATAAAGAAAGTGGGCGGGGTGAAGCATGCTGCATGGCGCTGTATAGTCACATAGCCGATGAAGAAACAGCGCTGGAGGAGTGGAAGGAACTGCAGGAGGAGAGAGGAGAGAAACCAAGGGTCAGAAAACAGCTGGATGAGGGCAAGAACAGGTGGGTGTGTGTGTGTGTGTGTGTGTGTGTGTGTGCGCGCTCACTTTTGAAGCCAGTGCTCCAGCAGTGCTTATTTTCCTCACATTGTTCCCTCTTATATAGCAATTGTGTGTGTGTCAGGTTTTTGGTCATGCTTGGTCATCGCAGTGGGTGTGTCAGTGTGATGCAGATGCATTCTGGGTGTGTTCAATACAAAATCTCCACCCACAATGGGCAAGACATCACCAGCATACAGGCTTACCCAGACAGCAACTGCCTTCTTACTGCTGGTACACACACACACACACACACACACACACACACACTTTTTTTTTAAGTGTAGACTTATTTTACAATGCATTTGCATTTGTTTTATATTTGGAACAAACTTTCATTTCTGATGATGATGATGATGAGGAAGACTGTCATGTAACTATGATGGTAGTGGTGGTGGTGATTAGAGTGATGGTGATGATTATAGTGGTCGTGATGATTATAGTGGTGGTGATGATTATGGTGGTGATGATTATGGTGGTGGTGATGATTATAGTGGTCGTGATGATTATAGTGGTGGTGGTGATTATGGTGGTGTAATTATAGTGGTGGTGGTGTAATTATAGTGGTGGTGGTGATCAGAGTGATGGTGATGATTATAGTGGTGGTGGTGATTAGAGTGATGGTGATGATTAGAGTGATGGTGATGATTATAGTGGTGGTGGTGATTAGAGTGATGGTGATGATTAGAGTGATGGTGGTGATTATAGTGGTGGTGGTGATTAGAGTGATGGTGATGATTAGAGTGATGGTGATGATTATAGTGGTGGTGGTGGTGATTAGAGTGATGGTGATGATTAGAGTGATGGTGATGATTATAGTGGTGGTGGTGGTGATTAGAGTGATGGTGATGATTAGAGTGATGGTGATGATTATAGTGGTGGTGATGATTATGGTGGTGGTGATTAGAGTGATGGTGATGATTAGAGTGATGGTGATGATTATAGTGGTGGTGGTGGTGATTAGAGTGATGGTGATGATTAGAGTGATGGTGATGATTATAGTGGTCGTGATTATAGTGGTGGTGGTGATTATGGTGGTGTAATTATAGTGGTGGTGATGATTATGGTGGTGGTGATTAGAGTGATGGTGATGATTAGAGTGATGATTATAGTGGTCATGATGATTATAGTGATGGTGGTGTAATTATAGTGGTGGTGATGATTATGGTGGTGGTGATTAGAGTGATGGTGATGATTAGAGTGATGGTGATGATTATAGTGGTCGTGATGATAATGGTGGTGGTGATTTTGGTGGTGTAATTATAGTGGTGGTGATGATTATGGTGGTGCTTATTAGAATGATGGTGATGATTAGAGTGATGGTGATGATTATAGTGGTCATGATGATAATGGTGGTGGTGATTATGGTGGTGTAATTATAGTGGTGGTGATGATTATGGTGGTGGTGATTAGAATGATGGTGATGATTAGAGTGATGGTGATAGTTGTGGTGGTGATTATGGTAGTGGTGGTTATAGTGGTCATGATGATTATGGTGGTGGTGGTGATTATAGGGATGGTGATGATTAGAGTGGTGGTGGTGATTATGGTAGCGGTGGTTATTGTGGTGGTGGTGGTGATTATAGTGGTGGTGGTAGTGATTATAGTGTTGGTGATGATTATGGTGGTGGTGATGATTATAGTGGTAGTGGTGGTTATAGTGGTGGTGGTGGTGGTTATGATTATAGTGATGGTTATGATTATGGTGGTGGTGATTATAGTGGTGGTGATGATGAGGATGATGATTATGGTGGTGGTAGATGGTGATAATGGTGTTGATGATTATAGTGATTATGATTTGATGGTGGTGGTGATGGTTATAGTGATCATGATGATTATAGTGATGGTTGTGGTGGTGGTAATGTTGTTTATAGTGATTGTGATGATGATGATGATAATCATTATCGTGATGGTGGTGATGATTATAGTGATTGTGATGATTATAATGATGGTAGTGGTGGTGGTGTTGATTATGGTGGTGATGATGATGTGGTGCTGGTGTTGATTATAGTGGTGGTGGGGATGATTATAGTGATCATGATGATGATGATGATGGTGGCGGGGTGGGGATGATTATAGTGATTGTGATGATGGTGGCGGGGGTGGGGATGATTATAGTGATCATGATGATGATGATGGTGGCGGGGTGGGGATGATGATCGTGATGGTGGCGGGGGTGGGGATGATTATAGTGATCATGATGATGATGATCGTGGTGGTGGGGATTATTATAGTGATCGTGATGATGGTGGTGGTGGTTATGATTATTGTAGTGATGATTATAGTGATTACGATGTGGTGATGAGCTTGATGATGATGGTAATAGTAATGATGATGTAGGTGATAGTGGTGGTGGTAATGATGATGGTGATGTTGATTGTGATGGTTGTGAAAATGATAGTGATGAAGGTGATGATGATTATGGTGGTTTTGATGATGGTGATGTTGATGTTGATGGTGGTGAAAATGATGGTGATGATGATAATGACGATGGCGGTGATGATGATGATGATGAAGGTGATGGTGTTGATAATGATGGCTCGTATCCCTCCTGTAGGTGAGGATAACTCGGTGCTGCTGTGGAGAGTGTTTCCGTATGTGCAGGACTGTTTGAGTGTGCAGACGAGTGTGTTTTGTGCTCACACTCCGGTGTGTGTATCGCTGCTCGACTCCTTGCTGGCCATCGGCCTTCAACAGCATCACAGCGCCACCTACAGCCTGGTACAGCTCGACCTGCACACACACATTCCCACACACACACGCTGTGACCATCCGCCTGAGCATGACCACTGCAGTGCAATCACAGGTACACACACACACACACACACACAGTAAACTCTGAAAATTATTATTGCTACTGCACTGAAGACAGACGCTTAGGACTTTGTGTGTGTGTGTGTGTGTGTGTGTGTGTGTGTGTGTGTGTGTGTGTGTAAAGGGTTGTGTGTGTGTCCAAACCTGCGTGTGTTTGCCTCGTGCAGTCAGGACGGTACACTGCGCCTCTGGGACGAGGAGAACCGCCTGCTCAGGTCTGGCCTGGTGTGTGTGTGTGTGTGTGTGTGTAAAAACTCATATGTGTAATGTGTGTGAGATACTTGTCTGTGTATGTGAGATATTCATTCGTGTATGTGTGTATTCCAGGACTCTGGAGCTGAACGGTGAACCAGAGTGTGTGCAGTTCAGTGGACAGGGAGGTGAACTGCTGCTGGGACTCAGAGGAGATGTTTACAGGATCCATTGCACACACCTACTGCCTCCTGAGTTCCAAACACAGGTAACACACACACACACACACACACACACACACACACACACACTCACTAAACATCTCATCTAACTGATTCCCCAAGCTAACATGTCATTAATGTTCTCTAACATGAACTGTAACCATAAACGGATAAAACAGACTGATCTCTGATCAACAGAGTGGGTGATGGCTCATGATTCTCTCCCTGTTGGGGACACGACCACACACCACTAAAGATCATTTTATTTCACATATACAGTTATTTCTTTATTTTCATATGGCTTTATTTAGGTGTAACATCAATATTTACATATCAAATCCAGTGCTCATTAAAAATGTGGGCCACGTCCTCCATAAGCCAGAGATCATGAGTTTGAATCCTCACCATGCCACAGACAAACAGCAAAACTGCCCCTTCTGTCTGAGTGGGAGGGGCTTACACTCACTCCCCTGCCAATCACAGTGACACTCATCAGTCATGTGTGTCTGTCAGATGGTGTATGTGGAAGAGGGCCGATAGCGCTTTCCTCCGACTCTCTCCATGTGGGTTAGACTTCACTCTCTCTGTTCTGGAGCTGACGGGGGATGGGCAGAGCTGGCTGGGGAGCGGGAACAAATTAGAGAGAAAACGTGTGTCAAAAACACACTAAAGAAAGAGGATGTACTGATAAATCTTTCTCTGTCTATCTGTATCTCTGTCTATCTCCATCTGTATGTTTGTCTATCTATCTATCTATCTATCTATCTATCTATCTATCTATCTATCTATCTGTCTGTTGGTTGATCGATCTATCTATCTATCTATCTATCTATCTATCTATCTATCTATCTATCTATCTATCTATCTGTCTGTCTGTCTGTCTGTCTGTCTGTCTGTCTGTCCATCCTTCCGTCTGTCTGTCTCTCTATTTTTATCTCTCTCTCTCTCTCTCTCTCTCTCTCTCTCTCTCTCTCTCTATCTATCTATCTGTCTGTCTGTCTGTCTGTCTGTCTGTCTGCCCATCCATCCTTCCGTCTATCTGTCTCTCTATTTTTATCTCTGTCTGTCTGTCTCTCCATCTGTCTCTCCATCTGTCTGTCTGTCTGTCTGTCTGTCTGTCTCTCTCTCTCTGTAGCTGCTGTGTAATGAGGCTCTGTATGATCCGATTTGTGATCTGCCCATCACTTGCACCATCAGTAAGAGGTATATGCGTGCACACACACACACACACACACACACACACACACACACACACACACACACACACACACTCATGCATCTCTTTACTTGAACTGTAGGGCTGAGAGCTCCTGCATCAGCGAAATGGAATATCCTGAGAAACCAGTGAGTCTGTGTGTGTGTGTGTGTGTGAGATTGCTTATGTTAGCAGTGTTTGTTTCTGTATCTATTCACAACAGTGTTTTATTGTGTGTATGCATTTATCCTCTGAATGCGTGTGTGTGTGTGTGTGTGTGTGTGTGTGTGTGTGTGTGAGGAGTTGGAGTGGCTGCTGGAGCGAAATCGAGACCTGTGCTCACTTCAGGATGGAGACACACACAGCAGGAGGAAACTCAGGAGCACTCCACACACCAGGAGAGAAGCTTTTAACCGCTATATACAGCTCCTGTACAAAACCCCTCTACAGATTAGTGTAACACACACACACACACACACACACACACACACACACACACACACAAACACACACAACATATAATCCATAGTGAATGGATTAAACAGGTAATGTAATGTTACACCTTTCACTGTGGTGTGTTTTGTTATAGATCCCAGATGAAGATCTGTTTGACCTGCATGACGCTCCATCTCCCCCAAAACCAACCACAGTGCGACCTTTGACCCCTCCAACACTGCAAGAGGGCTTCTTTCCAAACTGGAGCCTGGCCAAGAAACCTGATGCAACACACACGCAGGTTACACATATCACACACAGAGCATATGTGACGTAGTGTGTACAGTATTCTGTGATTTCAACCACAGTGCTGTCGAACGCTGCATTCTGATTGGTCAGAAGGTGTTGATTAATTTCCTCTAGCAGCAGCTCTGACAGTAGCACAGGTGTATATTAATGCGTTTATAATTACACTTTATGGTTTCTATAGTAACAGATCATTCACAGGGATGAACTGGTTTCTCAGATAATTAAATGTAACTATAAAAGGATAAAAAGTATGACCATTTGGAACACACAAAATTCCTTTCATTCCACCTCCATGTACTGATGGTGTCTCGACACTGATGGCGCAGGAAGGCGTCCCGTCTCGCCCTCCTACAGCCTCGCTCAGCTTCGTCCCAAATTCAGTGCTGGCGGGGCAGATTTGGCCTGATGAGGTGCAGGACGCTGTTCCCTCGACACCGTGGACTCTCCTGGACACACACCACACTGACGAGGTGAGCGATGATAACAGTCCAGCTGATTGAGAAATGCACAAAGTAAAAGCTATTTCAAATATAATATTGGCATATATATATCCAGTAAGTAGTTAAATGTGATGCAACAAGAAATCACACTTTTTTAAAAGAAGAAGAAATTAATAATCAATAAACAACAAGGCTGTTGTAAATTTAAATATCTAGGTACAAATACACTTGCTTAGATTTTTTTTTTACATATTTAAAAAATATTTTAAAGATGATACAATCAGAAATTATATTAAACTATTCATGTACAGATAGGTTTATGGGCGGCACGGTGGTGTAGTGGTTAGCACTGTCGCCTCACAGCAAGAAGGTCCGGATTCGAGCCCCGTGGCCGACGAGGGCCTTTCTGTGTGGAGTTTGCATGTTCTCCCCGTGTCCGCGTGGGTTTCCCCCACAGTCCAAAGACATGCAGGTTAGGTTAACTGGTGACTCTAAATTGACCGTAGGTGTGAATGTGAATGGTTGTCTGTGTCTATGTGTCAGCCCTGTGATGACCTGGCGACTTGTCCAGGGTGAACCCCGCCTTTCGCCCGTAGTCATCTGGGATAGGCTCCAGCTTGCCTGCGACCCTGTACAACAGGATAAAGCGGCTAGAGATAATGAGAATGAGAGGACAACAGCCCTGATATCAGTATTCAGGGATACTCAACAGAACGCAGAGACAGAGCTGATGAGAGTGCCTGGGGAGGATGCCTAATCTACTACAAGAATGGCATTGCACTACACAGGAGACAGGGCTTAGAGCCTGCTGAATATGAAATGATGATATTCACCATCAAATTAGAGTCAGGAACTCTACTACTCTCACTACTGTACAGGCCACCTAACAACAACACAGGAGCCATAGACTGGTACATGGATAATCTTGATGATATCCGCTCTAAGACAGGAGCAACCAGCATACTCCTAGCAGGAGACTACAATGCTCATCACAGAGAATGGCTAAATAGTAACCTGCTTACAAATGCTGCAGGTGAGCATACACTCATCCTCTCAACAAGCCATGGACTAACACAATTAGTGACTGGTCCCACTCATAGGCATGGAAATATACTGGACCTCATTATGTGTGACAAAGCACACCTGTGTTCAAAGGTCCAAATTACCCTGGAGGTCGGATCTGCTGAGCACTACCTGCTGAACACATCAATTGCTCTCCATCCTGTCAAGGAAGCAACTGCTCCTCGACAAGTATGGCTGTATTCAAAAGCCAATTGGGATGGTCTCCGTGAAGAGCTAGGTGCAACAAATTGGAATGCACTACTAAATCCAGCATACCCTGAAACATCATGCACAAATGTAACTAGGGTCATACATAAAGCTATGGAGAACCATATACCCAGGAAAACCCTCAAGAGCTTCCTTGGGAAGCCTGAATGGTATAATGAAGCATGTGAAAAGGCCCAAGCTAAGAAGCAAAAAGCCTGGTGCCAGTACAAAGCAAACAAAACCCCTGAAAACAGGTTCAGGTACAACCAAGCCAGAAACGGCTATACCTATGTGTCACGCAAAGCTCAGAGTGAACACAAGAACAGAGTCAAAGAGAAAATGACTACAGGCCTAAGAAAGGGAAGCAAGAGCTGGTGGTGGACTACTAAAAGGCTAATGGGCCAAAGAGGAAAATGTGACATTCCCCTACTAAGCAGTGGCAATCAGACATTCATCAGATCTGAAGAGAAGGCCAAATGCTTCACCAGTATCTTCGCAGAGAAGTCCACTATACCACAAAAGGAAAATGAGAAGCAAATACCTAAGGTCAAGAAAAAGCACAAGAAAGCTAGCCCCAGGAAGATTGTGTTCAAGCATGTCAGGAAAGTGCTAGCCAAACTTGACATTGAGAAAGCAACTGGACCATACTGTATCCCTGCAAGAGTACTGAAATATGTGCTCCAGAATTAGCAAAGCCTCTCGCAAGACTCTTCCAACTGCTACTTGACAAGCAGTATATGCCTAAGCAATGGAAAATTGCCCATGTGATCCCATGCTACAAAAAGAAAGCCAAGCATGACCCAAACAATTACAGGCCAGTATCACTGCTTAGTATAATCAGCAAAGTGATGGAAGCTCTGATCCATAGGGCACTTTGGAAGTATATCTGCAAATACAAACTGATATCAGACAAGTAGTTCGGCTTCAGAGCTGGACAATGTACAGCTGATGCATTAACATATGTCAGCCAAAGTCTGCACAAAGCTGTAGACAAAGGTCAAGAGGCAAGACTGATCTACCTTGACATCAGCAGGGCTTTCGATAGGGTTTGGCACAGGGCTCTTCTCAACTGGATAGAAGATTACCTCACAGACAGACAACTGAAGGTCACAATCAATGGCACTGCTTCACAAGCTTCACAATCACCATACACAAGGAATTAACCTGGACTCACAGTCAAGAAAATGGCTACTGATGCGGCCAAACGGCTAGGTCTACTAAGAAGGGTGTCTCAGTACCTCAACCCAGATGAGAGGGCCATGATATATAAGAGTATGGTCAGGTCTCGAATGGAGTATGCCTCCATAGTCTGTATAATAATAATAATAATAATAATAATAATAAGTTAAATTTATATAGCGCCTTTCAAGAAACCCAAGGATGCTTTACAATTATAGACAAGGAAAAAAAAAATAAAAAATAAAAATAATAATAAAAAATAATAATAAAAAAAAGTAAAAAGTCCACCAAGGAGGGGTCAGGATGTAATTCCCGTGGTGTAGCAGCCACAGTCCCACCAAAAGGCGCACGAAAACGAGTCCCACATCTCCAGCACCGCCGCCGTGACGCCGTCAGCAACATCGCTCAAACACCACGCCATGGATCCACAAAGCGAGCACAGAAGCACCGCCATGCAGAGCGCTGGTATGTCCAAACCGCCTGCACAGCCACCGCGACACCACCGAGCAACATCGCTCAGAACATCACGCCAAGCGTTAAAGCACAGAGCGCTGGACAACCACCATGTAAAATGAGCAACGAGCTCACTGCAGTCCATAGCTGGGAGCACAGGCATCACCCACAGCGAACCAAGGCCTGGAGGGAACCGACGCCTAAAACTAGGTCCGGAGCTACACCACAACCGGCAGACAAAACACTTAAACAAACATCAAACTACACAAACACACAGAAAAAATAAATAAATAAATAAAATGAAAATAGAAAAAGAAATAAAATAAAATAAAAAAAGCTCTGGTAAGAAGCGGCAGCCAGAACGCGCACGACGTACTCTCAACCGAAAACGGAAACGAAAAAAAAACCCCTCCAACCTCTCTCAGCTGGCTTGATGCAATTCAAAGAATGGCCATGAAAATAATTAATCTCCCTCAAGATGTTCTAGATGCTAAACAATTACAGCCTCTGGAACAAAGAAGGAATGTTAGAGCCCTAACCCTTCTCCACAGGATGTACTATGGAGATGCTCCTACCCTATTAAGGAGCCTTCTCCCAAGACACAAGGAGGTCAATTGAGTGGCCTTGGCACAGCACTCATCAACACTGGATCCTAAGGCCCTGTTTACATTATTTTGAATCAGCGGATCATCAGATTAACGTTTTTAAAACGATTCGCGTGCACACAGCAACGCCAATACACGGATACGCTAATCACATGACTAATTAGACGGCACATCACATGATCCCAGTGCATATCGGGCATGCGCAAGTCACTCACCACTTGCAAGTGAAAGGATGGCAAGCGAACACCTTCTCCAGCAAATAAACACACCTGGCTGTGATGTTCATGTTCTCACTGAGTTTAAGCGCCTGAAGGAGGTTGAAATGTGTAAATAAACCTCAGTGCGGCTCAGCACTTCCTCCTGCGCTCCAAATCACTCCGCCCTGAACAGTGAGTGCCCTCTGGAGGGTGTGCACTCCGGCCCTGTGCAGCTCACAGAGCGCGCGAGTGAAACGCATGAGCAGTGATTCGGGACTGAGCTGCTGTGTGTGAGATCCCAACGCCAGCGAATCAGGAAGGTGGATGTCACAGTGACGTTGTCCAATGACGACGTCAGCTAGAGCTCAGCACAGCGTATCCGCGTATCCTCAATGTTTACACAGCACCGGACCAGACACGAACTGGATTGAATACGTGGGCTCTGGCGGATTCCCGTTTCCCGGCGTTTCCCGGCGTTTTAATGTGAACGGACAGTGCATTCGCGAAGAAAACGAGACAGATACGGTCTAATGTAAACTTGGCCTATGGATGTTGCCTCATCTACAACTTCCCACCAAAGGTCCTTCCTCCTGTCAACAGTACAGCTGTGGAATAGCCTGCCTGAAGAAATTGTGACCATAAGGGATAGGCAGAAATGCAAATGTGAAGTCAACAGCTTCCTCAGTGCTCTCCATCAGCATTCTGTCAAGTAATTGATGGTCCAGCTGCTAAAGCTGAGTGAAGAACAAAGCATAGAAAAAAAAAATACAGGTCCAAATTATTCGGTGTTACTTTTTTATTGGCATGTAATTTATCTACTTTATTTATTTATTTATTTATTTTAAAATTTATTTCTGTATTCGGCACATCACAGACCAATTTAGTAAACAAAGCAAAAACAAAATAAGAAAATAGAGTGAAATTTATTCAAATGAAAGCAAATAGATCAATCCATCAGTCAAGAAGTTAGCCAATAAATTAATTGATCAGTCAATCAATAAAATGTTTAAAATCCACTTTCACACTCAGTATAAGTTTAAAAACACACTTTATTCACTCCATTTAATAAAACACCTCTGACCACAGCAAGCAGCAGAGCCTGGACACACAGGGAGTCTGGTGGATCATGGTCACATTTTCTCTGTCCCTCGATGCTGAGGATCAGCTTAGGCCAATCAGTCGATCAATAAAAAAAATCCGTCAATAAATTAGTCAGTCAGTCAGTGAATCAGTTAATCAGTCATTTAATCAATCAGTCAATCAATCAGCCAATCTACTAAGCAATCAGTTAATCAAACAATTACTCAATCAGCCAATCAATCAATCAATCAGTCAAAAAATTCCATCAATAAATCAGTGAATCAGTTAATCAGTCAGTCAATTAATCAATCAGCCAATCTATTAAGCAATCAGTTAATCAAACAATCAATCAGTCAAACATTCAGTTAATCAGTCAATCAGCCAATCAGTCAAGCAATGAGTCAGTCACTTAATCAGTCAATTAATCAGTCAAAAAAGACATCAATAAATCAGTGAATCAGTTAATCAGTCAGTCAATTAATCGATCAGCCAATCAATTAATCAGTTACTCAATCAGTCAAGCAATCAGTTAATTAATCAATCAGTCAATCACTTAATCAATCAGCCAATCAATCAATCAATCAATAGATACTATATGCAGGTAAAAAGTCTTGCGGTGATTTTGTTGCTTAAACAATTTTGAAAATTTTTTTTCTTGTAAAACTACATACTGTAGGTAGAATTGGGATTAATTAAATTATAAATTATGTAATAATTGATAATTAAATTAATCAATTTATAAATAAAGATCAGTCTCATAAAATCTTAAATTATTAATCTTAATACTCACCGTGAATGGTTACATTCAAGATTAATGGTAGCTCTGTATTAGATGGGAAACCCAGTTGTATACAAAAGCTAAATTCTGAAGGAAAAAGGAGTTCTAAATAGTTGACCTTGTGAATAAACAACAGGAACAAGTAAAATGCAATTCAATTTTATTAGCTTTTATTTGTCTACTACTCACTAATAATAATAATCTCAAAATACATTCAATGTCGGCAAAGGTAATAACAAGACAAAACAATGGAACAATTACACCTGGACTATAAATTTGAGGGAAAGAGAGAGAGAAAGAGATAGAAGGAAAAAGAAAAGAATCCCTTGTGTGTGCGTGAGGCTAGGGCAAGCCGATGCGTGTGTGTGTGTGTGTGACCTAGCTTGTCGTTAGCTAAAACAAAGGAATGTTAGCTAAAACAAAGGAATGTTAGCTAAATAGAACAAAGGATTAGCTCTGTGGCTAATGTGTGCTTTGTGTAGGTATCTGTGGGCAGATGCTAATGACTAGCCACTCTGGCAATGCTTAAACAAAATGGCGGTCAGTGCCTAGGTGTCGTATCACAGGTAACTCAATGAGGAAGGTATCAAAATGGCGTCGGAAAAATGGCGCCTGCAGGCCTAGTCGAGAACACAAGCCTACGAGCTAGCGTATCACCCTGAGGTAGCTAGCAATAAGTTGCTAAGGAGAATCTGACCACGCTACAGCTGGATCCAAACACTGCACTTAACAACAATTTCCAACAGACTATCTAGGCAAAGAACTCAACGCGAGAGAGAGAGAGAGAGAGAGAGAGAGAGAGTGTGTATATGTGTGTGTAATAGGTGTTGGATGGAGAGAACTAGGCCTTGTAGCGGTCTAGCCTCGGAGCTTAAAATAACCAACTTGTCGCTGCGCTGCTAATCAGATAGGGAAGCTAGCAATGGAGTTAAGGAAAGATATCATGCAAGATACCCTGTCTAACAAGTTCAAAGAAAAAAACAGAACCAAAACAAACAATAAAAACAAACAAACACCTTCCGTGTCTGAGCGGGTATGCTAAATAGCTCAAAGCTTAAACATGACCCTAACAACCATCTGAATAAGCTACAAATTAAAAATTTGCCCAAGTGCCTACTCAATGCGATGGAAGTTCTTTCTCCGATGTCCGCGCTGAGGGTCGCAGTCCGAGGAGAGGAGGTTAGCGGCGCGTTGCGTCCAACCGCGGCTAACGAAGCAGGGAGATGGAGGCCTAGCTGGCCCACGGTGCTTCAGGAGAAACCTCCGGTGATGCGTCGACGAGAAAAAGCTGAGAGGAGCGAAGCTGTCCGCAAATGCCTCTTAGCGTGGAAAACTACTTAACTGTAGTTAAACTTTGCAAAGGTTTAGAATCAAAACCACTATATCGCTGAAACTTAGCGGGTCGTTCAAAAGTTCGGCCGAAACTAATTTGAACAGGCTGTTCTCAGACAATAGTGGTTAGTCTCAACACTGTAGGCGAGCGTGCCTACAGTCCGTCCGACCACTCCAGTAGTCAGAACACGAGAGGATGAATCGAGGCGCTCTCGATACAGTTAAAGCAGTTCCACCTTACGTCACATCCGGGTGGAGCACGCAAGGAATTGTGGGATCGTTATAGGGGGCGCTGGCGAGTTACCAACATTCCCCCCTTGGCCATAGGCGCTGAAAGGAGTGATACCCTATGGGCACATGGTGTTTAGTCTGCGACCCACGGTCCCTAGTAATCCACAATGAGGTAGTTCCACAATGAGGTAGTTCCAAGGGTCCTTTCTGTGAAAAGTCTTTCAGACACAGTTCAACAGTTCAATTCATTTCATACAGTCCATAAGATGCATAGGCACTTGGGCATGAAAGCATAGGCACTTGGACATGAAAACAATTACACTATGGCTACTTAACTACCTTCTACATACAATATTTCACACAGCAAACAAAAAAATAATCAAAACTCCATAAAGGAAAATGGAAAAGAGGGGTTAGTTAGCGTGTTAGCAAGCCTACTCTTCAAGAAAGTTAGTGGAGGCCTTAGGCCTGATGGAGAATCGGACAATGCCACGATCTAATTTCTCAGGTGCGTAGATCGTTTTGTCCAGTTTGCGGTGTAGTGTCAGTATGTACCTATGTAGAGTGATGGCTATGAAGACTGTGATAACCCAACCGCTAGCTAGAAATCCCAGCGCAATTCGGCTTATTAAAGATCCTTGATCGGACGAAGGGTTTGCGCGGTTATTCAAGAAAGTGGTAGCGATGCCAGTGGGCTTAAGATCGAATTGCACGGTTTTGGTCCCTTCCAGCAGTAGTTGTGCTTGGAGGGTGGAGTTTATCTCAAGTTCGTGACCTGGGAAGGCATCGGGCATTTCTATCTCGGTCTCATACTGGTCAGCGCTAAGGTGATGGAGGGTGATGTCACCCACGTGAACAGTGGCTCCTAGTGGGACACTTAGGAGAGAGGTTTCGTTAGGGATCTTCATTCTAGTGGCAGTGTTATGTTGATCATATGATACCAGAATCTCAGTTTGGGGAGTGTTGATTAGCCACCGATTACCAGCTCTTTCTACTCTAGTTCCTATTCCTTCATCTTTAATAGACAATTTGCCTGCACACTTCTGCTCGGGGACTTTTGTCAATCCACAGAGACGGTCTGTGGTGTCTCGGATAAAGGGATTGCTGGGGCAGACCCAGTGGATATCTTTGGTAGAGGTGCACATGTCTAAATTAGGGACGAGGTAGATAGAGGGGTTGTCATCGTGATAGGCTATGGTGGGAGGTGTCTGCAAACGTACGTGTACGTCATTGTTCCAGAAACCTACATTAAGGACAGATTTGATTCTGTATATGTTTTGCCGTTCAATAACGGGGAGATTGAGGATGAAGCCTATTTCTAGGTTTTGAGGGTTCACAAAAATGGGGATAGCACTGCCAAGACTATAAGCCAGATGAATCTGTGATGAGTAAATGTTAGTCGTGGTAGTAGATCGGAGTATGCTGTCAACCATGCTGAGGGGTATCAAATATGGTGGGATTTTACCTCCACTCAGGGTGCTGAGAGAGCTACTTACTTCTCTCATCAGGTCCTGCATTAGGTCTCGGATTACTCGGACATACTTGACTTCGCTTCTCATGATTGCTGCTAGCCTGTCTACGGCAGGTACTGTGTTCTTGATTAATGTAGAATGCATGTTAACGGTTAGTATGGTTCCCTGCAGGGTTTTGCCTAGGCCCTGCAGCTCCTCCTGTTGAGTGGTAACAAGGGTGGTTACTTATAGATGCACGCTTATGGATTGAGAGGCATGCAACTAAGTTGGGCAGGCTATAACTTATTGTTTGTCCACCCCCCTATGGAGTGTGGACTGCTCAAAAAGCTTTATTTGGTTGCTATGGACCCATCTATACGAAGGCGCCTGGCTGGGCTTCGAAGTTTTGATGCGGTAGGCGACGGGGGACAGTTTACCGACGATTTCGAAAGGACCGGACCAACGGGGTAAGAATTTTCTGGCTACTCCTACCGGTTTGGTGAAATTGAAGTATAGGACTCTGTCGCCTACTTCGTACTCACGGTGTGTCACCTTTCTGTCGTAGTAAGCTTTCTGTCCTTTCGCACTCTTTTCGAGGTGTTCCTGGGCCCACGCAAACGTGGCCTGCAAGTGGCGTTGCAAGTCGGTGACGTACTGGTGTGCGGTGTACGCAGTGGCAACGCTTAGGTCCTCTGGTCGGTAGAGGAGGTGTAAGGGAAGAACCATTTCACGGCCAGTCATCATTTCGAACGGGGTGACTCCGGTGGTGCGGTGAGGAGTGGACCGAATGGCCATCAGCACCAGAGGGAGTTTGATGTCCCAATCTTTGCCATGGTGACTCACATACTTGCGAAGCATGCTCACGATGGTTTGGTTGGCGCGTTCGACCTGACCAGAAGACTGAGGATGATACGCGATGTGGAATTTTGCCTCGACTCCGAGCATCTCCCACAACACTCTCATGACCTCTGCGGTGAAATGAGTACCTCGGTCGGAATCAATGGATAGGGGCAAGCCCCAACGGCTGAACACATGGTTCATAAGAAGGAGAGCGGTGGTCTCTGCGGTTTCGTTCGGGGCGGGCAAGCATTCCACCCACTTCGTGAACGCGCAAGTGACGGTCAGGAGGTACTTATTACCTCGAGCCGATTTCGGCACCGGTCCAACCCAGTCTATCTGGAGATTAGACCAGGGGAATGAGATGCCTTTGCTTTGCAGTGGGGCGCGGTTCAACGGTTGGGCTGGTCGGAATTGGCAGCAAATCAAGCACCCTTTAACATACTCGGTAACGTCCTGAATCATGAAGGGCCAATAGACAATCTGTTGGAGTGTCTGGTAGGTCGCCTGAGCATTCCTATGGCCCCCGCACGGGCTGTCGTGAGCGTACTGCAACATGACCCCCCTATGATCTGTGGGCACGACCCACCGGGGAGGTCCCTGGTTGCGTGGTGTGTACACCAGGAGTCCTTTCTCGAGTTTTAAGCCGTTTTTGAGATTGTGAAGGTGATTTAAGTCTCGGGACTGTTGCAACTCTTGTGGGGAAATTGGGGACGCCACGGGGTCCGCAAGGAACTTACGGATTTGGTGGATCACGGGATCCCTTTCCTGCATAGACACCAGGTCGGCGTCCTGGGGCAGTCGGCCGAGTTGCGCGGTTCCTGCTTGGGGTACTGCGTCAGTTTGACCTGCTCTAGCCTGTCGGCGAGTAATTGCGGTTACGTCATGGCGTGGCGTCTCGGGAAGCCATGACGGCTGGAATTCCCAAAGGGGGCCGTCTACGGCTCCCGCTTTGGCGAGGCCATCTGCCTCATCGTTACCGACTTTGTCAGGTCCTGGGACTTGAGAATGTCCCTTCACCTTCTTCCAATAGACGCACATTCCCTGTTCGGTTACGAGTCGATCGCATGCTAGGAAGAGTTCGGAGTGTTTCACTTCCTTGCCCCTTGCGTTTTTCATGTCCTGCACCTTCCACGAGGGAAAGTGTGAGACGAAGCTATGCCTGGCATAATTTGAATCAGAGCAGAGGACTAACCGCTTGATGTTCTCACAGGCAGCTTGTTGCAGGACGATGAGCACGGCTGCTACCTCCGCATATTGGCTAGTCTTAGCCCCGAGTCGATGTTGGTATTTCCCTTGTATAGGGCCGTTCGCCCATACGATACCGACACCGGCTTGCACTTTGCATTCATGATGGAATGAGCATCCATCTATGTAAGCGGTGGGGAGGTCTTTGCAGACGTTCTCGTCATAGTAGTGGTGGTCGGAGGGGAGAGCAGGTACGGTTGTTAGTTCGGTTTGATCTGGACTATTCTTGCAGTCGCAATGCTGGCATTCCGCCAGCCCTCGGCCAAGCACCATCTTGTGGTTCTGGGCGTACTTCACCTCGACGTCGTAGCCCTGTAGTGCCATCATCCAAGCTGCGATGCGACTGTTCAAAACTCTTCCCTCTCTCAGCCTCTGGCTGTTCAAGAACGAGACCGGTTGATGATTGGTCTCTATCACCACCTTCTGGCCACCAATGTAACTGCGAAAGTGTTCAACGGCCCAGACCGTGGCCAGCAGGGCTTTTTCGCAGTCTGAAAATTTCAACTCCACAGCACTGAGGGGCCGACTGGCGTATGCTACGAAACGGCGATCTTTGTCATGCTGCTGTGACAGTGCAGCGCTCAGGCAGTGGGTGGAGAAACTAGCCTCCAAGAAGAACGGTTTGTCTTTGTCGGGATACGCGAGGCAGGGAGCGGAGCAGAGCTTCTGCTTCATGCTCTTGAACGCGAGTTCTTGAGGCTCACTCCACTGGAAGGGTTTATCCTTTCGGAGGAGCTTGGTGAGCGGTCGTGCTATCTCCGCGTAGTCCTCGATGAACTGTCGGGAGTAGTTGCAGACCCCTAAGAAGCTCCTGAGTTCGGGTACGTTGGATGGGGCTTTGATGTCTTGGATAGCCCGCACCCTCCCCGACTGGGGTTCAATGCCCTCTGGCCCGACGCACAGTCCAACGTATTCGACTTTGGTGCGACACCACTGCCCTTTGGTGACAGAGAGCTTCGCTCCTGCTCTGGACAGCTGAGACAGAACATGGCGTATCTCTTCGAGGTGTGCATCAAAAGTCTGTGACCTAATGAGGATGTCATCGACATAGATCAAGTTGCCACGAGCTGCGGCATCGCTCATTGCCTTATGCAAGAAGATGTTGAATTCAGCGGGGGAGTTCGCGTAGCCGAACGGACATCGGTTGAAAGTTAGCTGGCGGTTCCCAAAGGAGAAGGCCAGCTTGTGTTGGTCAGCTGGATCCACGCGCATGGTCCAGAATCCACTCGCCACGTCGGCGGTGGAGAAGAACTTTGCACCCTTCACCTTGGCAAGTTCTTGATCCAGATGGATCATGGGCCATCTTGACAAGGGCACTTGCTTGTTCAGCTGCCTATAGTCAATGGTGAGACGCCACTTGCCGTTCGGTTTCAGCACCGGCCACAAGGGGGAGTTGTAAGTCGAGTTACACTCGCGAATGATCTGCTTTTCCAGCAGAGTGTCCAGTGTTTCTTGTATTGAGTCGTATGCGGCTAACGGGATTTTGTATTGCCGCACGAACGTCGGTGGAGCGTTCGGATCTGTTGGGATTCGGACGGTGTGGATGTCCGTGACTCCGCAGTCATTGGAATCTCGCGCCCAGATCGCCTTGAAGTCGTAGAACAGTTCACGGAGCTGTCGTCTCTGGGCGTCCGTGGTCAGGCTGTCAGCTTTCACCAGCTGTTGTTGAACTTCTCGTTCGAAGCCTGGGTACGGTTCACCTAGAGCTGAGTCGACGACCTCAGTTGCAGGGGTGTCGTTGCTCGATTGCGTGGCAAGAGCGTACACCAGCATGTGTTTCGGGGTGTTAGTTTTGGTCATGACTATGCGCTCGTCGCGAAGCATGTCGTGAGGTTCGACGCGGATCATGTGGAAAGGAAGAGTGATCCAGGGAGGTTCCACTGGATCGGAATGAGTGTCCGGCGTTCGCAGCTCACCAATGACTGGAATGGTGAGTTCAAAGTCATGGAATGCCTGGTCTATCAGAAGGCCTAAAGGCCGACGGGCGGGGATCGTGATGGCGTCCCGCGTGGAGTTTTGAACCAGGAGGTAAGCGGAACGATGACTCACTTCAAGCAGCGGAGTCCCACACACGGCTAAGTCAAGCTCCATGAAGAATCTGAGAGGCTGGAAGAACGCCTGGGAGCTACGAAACTGTTGGTCTTTCATGATGACCAGCTTAAGAGGGGAACCAGCAGTCCTAGCGGGAATGACAATGCCAAATTCGCTAGCGACATGGCAGGCTTGGGGAATCGTTTGTCCTGACCGCATTTGTTCCGGGTCAGCTTGGAACGGGTGCTTAGCAGCATCGGCTTGGGTCCAGATGACCCGGTTGACTAGGTCCAGTTGGGCTCCCAGTCTGACCAAGATGTCTGCCCCAATGACCAGTGGGTCAGGAAGTTCGGGGACGACACTCAAGAAATGAAGGAATTCTCTCTGACCGATGGCGAGCGACACGGCGCAGACGCCCGTGGCTTTGATGGGGCTCTGTGGTTGTTCGGCTGACAGTAGCCGGTGGCTCTTCTGCACAAAGACAGGGGAAGGAGTGCTCTGACGCACTATGTCGAACCACGTTTGGCTGATGGCTGACTTCTCTGACCAAAGCGCTAACCTAACGCCAGGTGCCGTGACGCCGTTGACAGCAATGTTGCCAGATATCCAGGGGTAGTACCTGGTTGGGGCAGATTCGCCAAGAAAGCAAAGGAAAGACGGGTGGCCATCAAGCGCGTTGCGGTTGAGAGGAGTGTCGGTTGAGTTTGGTACGTCTTGACTCGGCTCAGGGTGGAGCGGAGTGGTCTCGAGGCTCTCGGGGGCCTGCCCTGACTCAGCTATTGGTGGAGTAGCCTCCACGCTAACTTCATCGCAACAGGCTCGATCGTGACGACGAGGATCTGGGGTCTGTGGGGACGCGACCTGGGCCCACAGTTGCCCACGACGACAGTCAATGAGGGGCGCTAGCCTATCTAGTAGGTCTTGGCCAATGAGGAACGGTTCTACACCGACAGAGCAGATGTAAGTGGGGTGAGTGATGGACATGCCCTGGAAGGTGAGTTCTAACCATGCAATGGTTGTTACTGGGGCTTGATTCTGGGTGAAGCTAACCAAGTTGACGTCACAACGTTCGGTTCTGATGGGTCTACCTTGCGCGCGCCGCGCATCAGAAACCTCTGCGAAGACTTTGGAACACATCAGGGTGATTTCTGACCCGGTATCCAAGAGAGCTTGGAGGGAAATGTTGCCTTCTACCACCACTGGGGTATAGATACGCTTGGCGTTGCCTTTCCTAACCAAATCTCCAAGAAACTGCGTCAGGGGTGCATCCTGCGGGTCAGGCTTCACTAACGGAGGGGGTGGTTTCAACTCATCGCTGCCTATTGGGCAGGGGTCCTTTCCCCACCCCACGAGGTAGACACGCGGTGGTGGTGGGGATGGGTCCCGGCCTAGTCATGCTGACGGTTCGTCCCTGTCCTTGCTCGGCTTACCCTTCCTGTTCTTATTGCTCAGCAGTTGTTTAACTCGTGCTAATTCGGTCCTCAGTTCTGCCATCCCAAGCGGCTCTTGGTTGGCTTGTTTAGCGGTAGCTAGCTTAGGGCTCCGCTCCCTTCGAGAGGAGTTGCGATGGGGCCTTGACTGTCCGCTATTCTGAGATTTAGGGCCGTGACTGCCAGGTTTGCGGTTACCTTGCCCGTGGGCGTTGGGGCCCTGTTCCCCCTTGGCTCCAGCTTGTCGAACTTTCCAGTTACCTTTGGGTTGACTCGACGTCTGGTGGCCGGGGTTTGGGTTCGCCCAAGGGGGCCCGCGGTTTGGGGCTTCACCCCC
This sequence comes from Neoarius graeffei, assembly GCF_027579695.1. Classification (NCBI taxonomy): domain Eukaryota; kingdom Metazoa; phylum Chordata; class Actinopteri; order Siluriformes; family Ariidae; genus Neoarius; species Neoarius graeffei. The sequence goes on along the minus strand of NC_083569.1, from coordinate 117,589,249 downwards.
TTCTAGGCCTAAGGACTGATCTTCCTGCTCATATAGGCTGAGGACTCTGGGATCGTCCTCGTGGCGGTCTGTGGGTCGGACGAACGTCTCCCACGTTAGTTGTGCGGTGCGACGCATTTCTCTCATAGTATGGGGGCGCTGGCGACACGCGAGTGTTACTTGGTTACGGATGCACGGGTGAAGGTTATGGAGGAAGAGGGACTTGAAGTTGCGATCTTCCTCTAGCCCGGGCTCGCTTCTGCCCTGAAAGTACGCTGCGCGGAGCCGACGGTAGTACTCGCGAGGGTGTTCGCTTCGTTTCTGTCTGATCAGAATGGCACCCATCGTCGCAGCAGTCTCGTCCTCGTACAACGAGTATTCCTCTTTCAAGTACTTGCGTATCTTCTTGTAGTTGTCGAGGACTGACTGCGGTAAGGTCTCAACGAATGCTCGTACGCCACTACCTAAAGTTTTCCAGACTAGTCTGGCCTTTTCATGCGACGTAGCCTCTGGCAGGTCCAGGAGGCTACGCTCGATTTCCCGGAAATAATCATTAACGCTTCGGTGTCTATGATTTTCTGGCTCAAAACGCTCTATGTCTTTCGCAAGGACATCGATTTGGCGGATCCTAGTTTTGCGTTCTGCGACGAGGCGTTTTGATTTTGACCCGTAGGGGTCCTCGCTGTCTTCGCTATTTGAGCTGCTCTCATATCGCCTATGTCTGCGTTTCGGCTTGTAGGCGGCCTCTCCGTCAGATGAGTCTGAGGGTACGTAGCGCGGCGTTTTCTGCGGGCTAGAGGCTGCAGCGATATTGAAGCGCAAGGGGGTGTAGTGGGGAGTAAAGTAAAAACTCCCAGCGCCACGAGGTGGCGATCGCGCGACTTTCACGCGAGTTGAGCTTGAGTGCGGTGTCTGATCTACCGTTCTAAGCTCAGGTTCTTCCTCCTCCAGAGCGGAACTCTGTTCTTGGGAGGGTTTGGCCGATCCCTCATCTGAGCGACGTGCTTGCGTCACTTCTTCTCTGAGGTATTCTATTTCGCGCTTTAGTTCATCTTGTGTGGCTCTCAGGCCCACGAGGCTACTCTCCGCGCTTTCTGCTCTCCTTTGAGCTTCGGCCAGTTGTCGTTTTAGTGTTCTTTTCTCTTGTTCGAGGGTCATACACACATGTTCCATTTCCTTATAGTAGATCATGAACAATTTGGGTAGCCCTTCTGGGAGAGTCATAGTACGCTCCTTAAGTTCCCTAACGGCTATGTGTATTTCATCAAAGCGAGCCTTTTGGTCCAGATCACAGAAGTAATTTCTCCTGTCCTCCGGGACTTGGCCTAAATCGCCTACAACGTCGAAGAGAGAGAGGAGGGGCCCTTCTGACTCCCTTGATGGGGAACGCGACATTTTGTTCGAAATGTATTAATTAACTTAAAGGAAATTAATACTAGGGGTTGATTAGGTTAGAATTTAATTCAATCCCAGTTGCTAAATAATTGATGTGGTTTCTTAGCTACTTTGTTTTCACTAATGTTTCACTTGAATTAATTAGCTCAATTAATAATTAGTTAATAATAATGATTATTATTAATAATATTAATTAAGTACTTGGATTAGATATTACTCTAATGTACTAATCAATTAAACCAGTTTATCAGCTAACTGTGGTTGGCAGCTGAATTTCAGTTCTGTGATTAACACACTGTTAATGATTCACCATTAAAGTCATCTGTGTTATACCTTGGCAGTTGATTTTGGGTATACAGCAGTTTACAAGTTATTGTTGAGAAATTCACAAGGTCATTAAACTATTCCTCACACGGGGCACCACTTTAATGTAGGTAGAATTGGGATTAATTAAATTATAAATTATGTAATAATTGATAATTAAATTAATCAATTTATAAATAAAGATCAGTCTCATAAAATCTTAAATTATTAATCTTAATACTCACCGTGAATGGTTACATTCAAGATTAATGGTAGCTCTGTATTAGATGGGAAACCCAGTTGTATACAAAAGCTAAATTCTGAAGGAAAAAGGAGTTCTAAATAGTTGACCTTGTGAATAAACAACAGGAACAAGTAAAATGCAATTCAATTTTATTAGCTTTTATTTGTCTACTACTCACTAATAATAATAATCTCAAAATACATTCAATGTCGGCAAAGGTAATAACAAGACAAAACAATGGAACAATTACACCTGGACTATAAATTTGAGGGAAAGAGAGAGAGAAAGAGATAGAAGGAAAAAGAAAAGAATCCCTTGTGTGTGCGTGAGGCTAGGGCAAG
>NC_083569.1:116951987-116959487 GCF_027579695.1 Neoarius graeffei | reverse complement strand
TCATTTCTCGGCGGCCCTTTGGCCTATCTTAACGAAACTTGGTGGGATTATGCGCTACCCCTTCTCAAAGGGCCACAAAAAAGTTGGAACAAATTGGCCGCTAGGGGGCGCTATAACTAGGAAAAATGTCTTTTGGCTCATATCTCATGATGCGTTTGGCCTAGAAACAAAATTCCACTATGTCAGGAATTCTTGGCTGAAGACGAATCCATCGCAACCTATGACGTCATATTCTGCCTTGAGGATTTTCCGCCATTTTGAATTTTGTTAAAATCAATGAAATTCTATGGCAACGCATAGAACCGTCTGACTAGAGGTTTTTAAACTTGGCACACTGATTCTAGGCTGCCTCAAGGATCATGTCACCAACTTTCAACTCAACACCTCAAACTCTCTAGCGCCACCAACAGGTCAAAATCACATGTACATTTCTGCATGTTACTTTTGAACAATACGTCTGATCATCAAATTCTTAGTATCGCTGGGATGCTTGGCGCAAAAGGAATCCAACGCGCCCTGTCTCGTCATATTCCACCCAGTAGATTTTCCGCCATTTTGAATTATGTGAAAATCAATTAAAATGCTTCTCCTCCCTCAATTTTTGAACAATTTCTCCCAAACTTGGTAGATGGCAACTGGGGACTAAGCTGCATACAAAACTTACCCGGTTTTTAGAATTTCCTAAGCGTTTGGCCGTGGCAGCCAATCAAAATTGGAAGGCAGATGCAAAACAGGAAGTGTGCTCATTTCTCGGCCACCCTTTGGCGTATCTTAACGAAACTTGGTGGCATTATGCACCACGCCTCCCCAAAGGGCAGCAAAAAATTTGGAACAAATTGGCTGCTAGGGGGCGCTATAACTGGGAAAATGTCTTTTGGCTCATATCTCATGATGCGTTTTGGGTAGAAACAAAATTCCATTATCTCTGGAATCCATGCGTCAAGACGAATCCATCGCACCCTATGACGTCATATTCTGACTTGAGGTTTTTCCACCATTTTGAATTTTGTTAAAATCAATCAAATTCGATGGCAACCCATAGAACCATATGACTAGAGGTTTTCAAATTTGGCAGCCTGATTCTACGCTCCCTCAAGGGTCTTGTCGCCAAGTTTCAACTCACCACCTCAAACTCTCGAGCGCCACCAACAGGTCACATTCGCAGGTACATTTCTGGTTGTTACTTTTGAACCATACGTCTGATCGTCAAAATCATAGGATCTCTGGAATGCCTTGGTGACATCGAATCCAACGCGCCCTGTCTCGTCATATTGCACCTGGTAGATTTTCCACCATTTTGAATTATGTGAAAATCTATTAAAATGCTTCTTCTCCCTCAGTTTTTAACCAATTTCTCCCAAGCTTGGTAGATAGTAACTGTGGACGAAGCTGCAGAAGAATCTTACACGGATTTATGAATTTCATAAGCGTTTGGCCGTGGCAGCCAATCAAATTTGGCTCCTCAGACGCAAAAGAGGATGTGTGCTCACATCTCGGCCGCCCTTTGGCAGATCTTAATGAAACTTGGTGGCCTTTTGCCAGACGCCACCAGAAAGGTCCCCAAAAAACTTGGAACAACTTGGCAGCTAGGGGGCGCTATAAGTAGGAAAAATTACTTTTGGCTCATATCTCATGATCTGTTTGGGCTAGAAACAAAATTCCACTATCTCTGGAATCCTTGGCTCAAGCCGAATCCATCGCAGCCTATGACGTCATATTTAGCCTTTACGATTTTCCGCCATTTTGAATTTTGTAAAAATCAATTAAAATGCTTCTCCTCCCTCAATTTTTCACCAATTTCTCCCAAACTTGGTAGATAGCAACTTTGGACTAAGCTGCACAAGGGCATTACCTGGCCCAAGTGCATTCTGCTGGCCTTCCGACTAGGCTCATATGTTGCTTGGCCCCCACATTGCTGCTTGCAGCTATATTTGGGGGCCAAGCAGCGAAGCTGCGAAGGCACCCATAGTGATTCTATTGTTTCTTATTATTATTATTATTATTATTATTATTATTATTATTATTATTATTATTCAGTCCACTTCCGCCTCTGCAAGTCTATGGCAGCCCATAGAACCGTCTGGTAAAAAGTTGTGAAATTTGGCACACTGATTCTAGACACTCTCAACATTCCTCTCAGCAAATTTCAGGCCTCTACCTCAAACCCTCTAGCGCCACCAACAGCTCAAAGTCGCAGGTACATTTCTGCTTGTAACTTTTGAACCGTTGGTCTGATTTTCAAAAACTTGGTATCCCTGGAATCCTTGGGCCAAGACGAATCCAAGGCACCCCATGACGTCATTTTCCGCCATATACTTTTCCCGCCATTTTGAATTTTGTGAAAATCAATTAAAATGTTTCAACTCCCTCAATTTTTTACCAATTTCTCCCAAACTTGGAAGATAGCATAATTGGACTAACCTGCACAAAAGTTATACCCGGTGATTTGAATTTCACAAGCGTTTGGCCGTGGCAGCCAATCAAATTTGGATGCGCAGACGCAAAACAGGAAGTGCACTCATATCTCGGTGGCCCTTTGGCCAATCTTGACGAAACTTGGTGGCATTATGCAAAACCCCTTCCCAAAGGGCCACAACAAATTTGGACCAAATTGGACGCTAGGGGGCGCTATAACTAGGAAAAATGCCTTTTGGCTCATATCTCATGATGCGTTTTGGCTAGAAAGAAAATTCAACTATCTCTGGAATCCATGGGTCAAGACGAATCCATCGCACCCTATGACGTCATATTCTGCCTTGAGGATTTTCCGCCATTTTGAATTTTGTTAAAATCAATGAAATTCTATGGCAACGCATAGAACCATCTGACTAGAGGTTTTTAAACTTGGCAAACTGATTCTAGGCTGCCTCAAGGATCTTGTCACCAAATTTCAACTCACCACCTCAAACTCTCTAGCGCCACCAACAGGTCAAAGTTGCAGGTACATTTCTGCTTGTTACTTTTGAACCATACGTCTGATCATCAAAATCTTAGTATCGCTGGAATGCTTGTGTCACAGCGACTCCAACGCGCCCTGTCTCGTCATATTCCACCCAGTAGATTTTCCGCCATTTTGAATTATGTGAAAATCAATTAAAATGCTTCTCCTCCCTCAATTTTTGAACAATTTCTCCCAAGCTTGGTAGATGGCAACTGGGGACTAATCTGCACAAGAATCTTACCCGGTAATTAGAATTTCCTAAGCGTTTGGCTGTGGCAGCCAATCAAATTTGGCTTGCAGATGCAAAACAGGAAGTGTGCTCATTTCTCGGCCACCCTTTGGCCTATCTTAACGAAACTTGGTGGCTTTATGCAGCACCCCTCCCCAAAGGGCAACAAAAAATTTGGAACAAATTGGCTGCTAGGGGGCGCTATAACTAGGAAAAATGTCTTTTGGCTCATATCTCATGATGCGTTTTGGGTAGAAACAAAATTCCACTATCTCTGGAATCCATGGGTCAAGACGAATGCATCGCACCCTATGCCGTCATATTCTGACTTGAGGATTTTCCGCCATTTTGAATTTTGTTAAAATCAAAGAAATTCGATGGCAACCCATAGAACCGTATGACTAGAGGTTTTCAAATTTGGCAGACTGATTCTAGGCACCCTCAAGGGTCTTGTGACCAAATTTCAACTCACCACCTCAAACTCTCTAGCGCCACCAACAGGTCAAATTCGCAGGTACATTTCTGGTTGTTACTTTTGAACCATACGTCTGATCGTCAAAAGCTTAGTATCTCTGGAATGCTTGGGTCAAAATGAATCCAACGCGCCCTGTTTCGTCATATTGCACCTGGTAGATTTTCCGCCATTTTGAATTATGTGAAAATCAATTAAAATGCTACTCCTCCCTCAGTTTTTGACCATTTTCTCCCAAATTTGGTCCATAGCAACGGTGGAGGAAACTGCACAAGAATCTTACACGGATTTTCGAATTTCATAAGCGTTTGGCTGTGGCAGCCAATCAAATTTGGCTGCACAGACACGAAAGAGGATGTGTGCTCACATCTCGGCCGCCCTTTGGCAGATCTTAACGAAACTTGGTGGCATTATGACAGACACCACCAGAAAGGTCCCAAAAAAACGTGGACCAACTTGGCCGCTAGGGGGCGCTATAACTAGCAAAAATGAATTTTGGCTCATATCTCATGATGCGTTTGGGCTAAAAACAAAATTCCATGATCTCTGGAATCCTTGGTTCAAGCCGAATCCATCGCACCCTATCACGTCATATTCAGCCTTGAGGATTTTCCGCCATTTTGAATTTTGTTAAAATCAATGAAATTCTATGGCAACCCATAGAACCGTCAGACGAGAGGTTGAGAAATTTGGCACACTGATTCTAGGCTCGCTCAAGGTTCTTGTCAGCAAATTTCAACTCACCGCCTCAAACTCTCTAGCGCCACCAACAGGACAAAGTTGGAAGTACATTTCTGCTTGTTACTTTTGAACCGTACGGCTGATTGTCAAAATCTTAGTATTGCTGGAATCCATCGGTCAAACCGAATCCAACCTATCCTATCTCGTCATATTGCACCTGGTAGATTTTCCGCCATTTTGAAATTTGTTAAAATCATGTAAATTGCTACTCCTCCCTCAATTTTTGACCAAATTTGCCCAGACTTGGTTGATAGCATCATTGCACCAAGCCGCACAAAATTTATCCTCAGTCTTTTGAAATTTTTAAACTGTTTGGCCGCAGCAGCCAATGAAACTCAGCTGCGAAGATGTCAAACAGGATGTGAGCTCATATCTCGGCAGCCCTTTGACATTTCTTAACCAACCTTGGTGGGATTATGCCCCACCCCTCCGCAAGCTCTCCTACCAAATTTGGTGCACATTGGCCATTAGGGGGCGCTATAACTATACAAAATATATTTTGGCTCATATGTCATTGAGCTCATATGTCAGCAGTCTTCTAGCACACACACACACACACACACACATACACACCAAGTACACTTGAAGTAATTTCAGCCATCACAGTCAATCGAATTTGATGATGAAGCCGCCGAACAACAAATGACCTTGTATCTCAGTCAAACGATGGTATATCGACATGAAACTTCTTGTGTGTGCTCGTGACCATCTGTCTGGCCCAAATGCATTCTGCGAGCCTGACGACTAGGCTCATAGCCTGCTTGGCCCCCTCATTGCTGCTTGCAGCTATATTTATTATTATTATTCAGTCCACTTCCGCCTCTGCAAGTCTATGGCAGCCCATAGAACCGTCTGGTAAAAAGTTGTGAAATTTGGCACACTGATTCTAGACAGTCTCAACATTCCTCTCAGCAAATTTCAGGCCTCTACCTCGAACCCTCTAGCGCCACCAACAGGTCAAAGTCGCAGGTACATTTCTGCTTGTAACTTTTGAACCGTTGGTCTGATTTTCAAAAACTTGGTATCCCTGGAATCCTTGGGCCAAGACGAATCCAACGCACCCCATGACGTCATTTTCCGCCCATTGACTTTTCCCGCCATTTTGAATTTTGTGAAAATCAATTAAAATGTTTCAACTCCCTCAATTTTTTACCAATTTCTCCCAAACTTGGAAGATAGCATAATTTGACCAACCCGCACAAAAGTTATACCCGGTGATTTGAATTTCATAAGCGTTTGGCCGTGGCAGCCAATCAAATTTGGCTGCGCAGATGCAAAACAGGAAGTGCACTCATATCTCGGCGGCTCTTTGGCCTATCTTGACAAAACTTGGTGGGATTATGCGACCCCCCTTCCCAAAGGCCCACAAAAAATTTGGACCAAATTGGACGCTAGGGGGCGCTATAACTAGGAAAAATGACTTTTGGCTCATATCTCATGATGCGTTTTGGCTAGAAAGAAAATTCAACTATATCTGGAATCCAAGGGTCAAGACGAATCCATCGCACCATATCACATCATATTCTGCCTTGAGGATTTTCCGCCATTTTGAATTTTGTTAAAATCAATGAAATTCTATGGCAACCCATAGAACCGTCTGGCGAGAGCTTGTGAAATTTGGCACACTGATTCTAGGCTTCCTCACGGTTCTTGTCAGCAAATTGCAGCTCACCACCTCAAACTCTCTAGCGCCACCAACAGGTCAAATTTGGAAGTACTTTTCTGCTTGTTACTTTTGAACCGTACATCTGATTGTCAAAATCTTAGTATTGCTGGAATCCATCCGTCAAACCGAATCGAACGCACCCTATGTCATCATAGTGCACCTGGTAGATTTTCCGCCATTTTGAATTTTGTTAAAATCAATTAAATTGCTACTCCTCCCTCAATTTTTGACCAAATTTGCCCAGACTTACTTGATAGCATCAGGGGTCCAAGCTGCACAAAAGCTATCCTTACACTTTTGAAATTTTAAAACTATTTGGCAGCAGCAGCCAATGAAACTCAGCTGCAATGACATCAAACAGGAAGTGAGCTCATATCTTGGCAGCCGTTTGACATGTCTTAACCAAACTTAGTGATATTATTCCACACGCCTCCCCAAGGGCCCAGACCAAATTTGGTGCACATTGGCCATTAGCTGGCGCTATAACTATACAAAATGTGTTTTGGCTCATATGTCATTGAGCTCATATCTATCTCAGCAGTCTCTTAGCACACACACAAACACACACAAACACACACACACACACACACACACACACACACACACACACACACCTAGTACACGTGAAGTAATTTCAGCCATCACAGTCAATCGAATTTGATGGTGAAGCCGCCGAACAGCAAATGACCTTGTATCTCAGTCAAACGATGGTATATCGACATGAAACTTCTGGTGGGTGCTCATGACCATCTGTCTGGCCCAAATGCATTCTGCTTGCCTGACGACTAGGCTCATAGGCTGCTTGGCCCCCTCATTGCTGCTTGCAGCTATATTTATTGGGGGCCAAGCAGCAAAGCTGCGAAGGCACCCATAGGGATTCTACTGTTTCTTATTATTATTATTCAACGTTCTTCCGCCTCTGCAAGTCTATGGCAGCCCATAGAACCGTCTGGTAAAAAGTTGGGAAATTTTGCACACTGATTCTAGACAGTGTCAACATTACTCTCAGCGAATTTCAGGCCTCTACCTCAAACACTTTAGCGCCACCAACAGGTCAAAGTTGCAGGTACATTTCTGCTTGTAACTTTTGAACCGTTGGTCCGATTTTCAAAAACTTGGTATCCCTGGAGTCCTTGGGTCAAGACGAATCCAACGGACCCCATGACGTCATTTTCCGCCCATATAGTTTTCCCGCCATTTTGAATTTTGTGAAAATCACTTAAAACGCTTCTCCTCCCTCAATTTTTGAACAATTTCTCCCAAACTTGGTAAATCGCAACTTTGGACTAAGCTTCACAGGAAACATACCCGGTTTTTAGAATTTCTTTAGCGTTTGGCCGTGGCAGCCAATCAAATTTGGCTGCGAAGACGCAAAACAGGAAGTGTGCTCATATCTCGGCGACCCTTTGGCCTATCTTAATGAAACTTGGTGCCATTATGCACCACCCCTC
>NC_083569.1:116944487-116946987 GCF_027579695.1 Neoarius graeffei | reverse complement strand
GTTTTTAGAATTTCTTAAGCGTTTGGCCGTGGCAGCCAATCAAATTTGGCGGGCAGATGCAAGACAGGAAGTGTGCTCATTTCTCGGCGAACCTTTGGCGTATCTTAACGAAACTTGGTGGCTTTATGCAACACCCCTCCCCAAAGGGCAGCAAAAAATTTGGAACAAATTGGCTGCTAGGGGGCGCTATAACTAGGAAAAATGTCTTTTGGCTCATATCTCATGATGCGTTTTGCCTAGAAACAAAATTCCACTATGTCAGGAATCCTTGGCTCAAGCCGAATCCACCGCACCCTATGACGTCATATTCTGCCTTGAGGATTTTCCACCATTTTGAATTTTGTTAAAATCAATGAAATTCTATGGCAATGCATAGAACCGTCTGACTAGCGGTTTTTAAACTTGGCACACTGATTCTAGGCTCCCTCAAGGATCTTGTCACCAAATTTCAACTCAGCACCTCAAAAACTCTAGCGCCACCAACAGGTCAAAATTGCAGGTACATTTATGCTTGTTACTTTTGAACCATACGTCTGATCATCAAATTCTTAGTGTGGCTGGAATGCTTGGGTCAAAAGGAATCCAATGGGCCCTGTCTCCTCATATTCCACCCAGTAGATTTTCCGCCATTTTGAATTATGTGAAAATCAATTAAAATGCTTCTCCTCCCTCAATTTTTGGAAAATTTCTCCCAAACGTAGTACATGGCAACTGGGGCCTAACCTGCACAAGAAATATGCCCGGTTTTTAGAATTTCTTAAGCGTTTGGCCGTGGCAGCCAATCAAATTTGGCTGGCATATGCAAAACAGGAAGTTTGCTCATTTCTCGGCCACCCTTTGGCGTATCTTAACGAAACTGGGTGGCTTTATGCAGCACCCCTCCCCAAAGGGCAGCAAAAAATTTGGAACAAATTGGCTGCTAGGGGGCGCTATAACTAGGAAAAATGTCTTTAGGCTCATATCTCATGATGCGTTTTGGCTAGAAACAAAATTCCACTATGTCAGGAATCCTTGGCTCAAGCCGAACTCATCGCACCCTATGACGTCATATTCTGCCTTGAGGATTTTCCGCCATTTTGAATTTTGTTAAAATCAATGAAATTCAATGGCAACGCATAGAACCGTCTGACTAGAGGTTTTTAAACTTGGCATACTGATTCTAGGCTGCCTCAAGGATCTTGTCACCAAATTTCAACTCAGCACCTCAAAAACTCTAGCGCCACCAACAGGTCAAAGTCGCAGGTACATTTCTGCTTGTTACTTTTGAAACATTCGTCTGATCATCAAAATCTTAGTATCTCTAGAATGCTTGGGTCACAAGGAATCCATCGCGCCCTGTCTCGTCATATTCTACCCAGTAGATTTTCCGGCATTTTGAATTATGTGAAAATCAATTAAAATGCTTCTCCTCCCTCAGTTTTTGACCAATTTCTCCCAAACGTGGTAGATAGCAACTCTGGAGGAGCCTACACAAGTATCTTACACGGATTTTTGAATTTCATAAAGGTTTGGCCGTGGCAACCAATCAAATTTGGCTGAGCATATGCGAACCAGGAAGTGTGCTCATATCTCGGCCGCCCTTTGGCGTATCTAAATGAAACTTGGTGGCATTGTGCAAGACCTCTCCAAAAAGGGCCCCAACAAATTTGGAACACATTGGCGGCAAGGGGGCGCTATAACAAGGAAAAATGTCTTTTTGCTCATATCTCATGATGCGTTTTGGGTAGAAACAAAATTCCACTATCGCTGGAATCCTTGGGTCAAGCCGAATCCATCACAACCTATGACGTCATATTCAGACTTGAGGATTTTCCGCCATTTTGAATTTCGTGAAAATCAATTAAAATGCTTCTCCTACCTCAATTTTTGACCAATTTCTCCCAAACTTGGTACATCGCAACTTTGCACTAGGCTGCACAAGGGCATTACATGGCGCAAATTCCTTCTACTGGCCTGACATCTCGTCTCATAACCTGCTTGGCCCCCACATTGCTGCTTGCAGCTATATTTATTATTATTATTATTATTATTCAGTCCACTTCCGCCTCTGCAAGTCTATGGCAGCCCATAGAACCGTCTGGTAAAAAGTTGTGAAATTTGGCACACTGATTCTAGACAATCTCACCATTCCTCTCACCAAATTTCAGGCCTCTACCTCAAACCCGTTAGCGCCACCAACAGGTCAAAGTCCCAGGTACATTTCTGCTTGTAACTTTTGAACCGTTGGTCTGATTTTCAAAAACTTGGTATCTCTGGAATCCTTGGGCCAAGACGAATCCAACGCACCCCATGACGTCATTTCCCGCCCATATATTTTTCCCGCCATTTTGAATTTTGTGAAAATCAATTAAAATGTTTCAACTCCCTCAATTTTTTACCAATTTCTCCCAAACTTGGAAGATAGCATAATTGGACCAACCTGCACAAAAGTTATACCCGGTGATTTGAATTTCACAAGCGTTTGGCCGTGGCAGCCAATCAAACTTGGCTGCAAAGATGC